>NW_024057748.1:10000-67500 GCF_016432855.1 Salvelinus namaycush | reverse complement strand
TATCCATCCATCCCTCCATCCCTCCATCCCTCTATCCATCCATCCCTCCATCCCTCCATCCCTCCATCCCTCTATCCATCCATCCCTCCATCCCTCCATCCCTCTATCCATCCATCCCTCTATCCCTCTATCTATCTCTCCATCCCTCCATCCCTCTATCCCTCCATCCCTCCATCCCTCCATCCCTCTATCATCCATCCCTCCATCCCTCTATCCATCCATCCCTCCATCCCTCCATCCCTCTATCCATCCATCCCTCCATCCCTCCATCCCTCTATCCATCCATCCCTCCATCCCTCCATCCCTCTATCCATCCATCCCTCCATTCCTCCATCCCTCCATCCCTCTATCCATCCATCCCTCTATCCATCTCTCCATCCCTCCATCCCTCTATCCATCCATCCCTCCATCCCTCTATCCCTCCATCCCTCCATGCATTCATTCCTCTATCCATCCATCCCTCTATCCATCCCTCCATCCCTCCATCCATCCATCATCCATCCCTCCATCCCTCTATCATCCATCCCTCCATCCCTCTATCCATCCATCCCTCTATCCATCTCTCCATCCCTCCATCCCATCATTCCTCTATCCATCCATCCCTCCATCCCTCTATCCATCCATCCCTCCATCCCTCTATCCATCAATCAATCCTTCCATCCCTCCATCCATCCATCCCTCCATCCCTCTATCCCTCTATCCATCCATACCTCCATCCCTCCATCCATCCCTCTATCCATCCATCCATCCCTCCATCCCTCCATCCCTCCATCTATCCCTCATCCCTCTATCCATCCATCCCTCCATCCCTCCATCCCTCTATCCATCCATCCATCCATCCATCCCTCTATCTATCTCTCCCTCTATCCATCTCTCCATCCCTCATCCCTCTATGCATCCATCCCTCCATCCCTCCATCCCTCCATCCCTCTATCATCCATCCCTCCATCCCTCCATCCCTCTATCCATTCATCCATCCATCCCTCTATCTATTCATCCATCCATCCCTCCATCCCTCTATCCATCCATCCCTCCATCCCTCCATCCCTCTATCCATCCATCCCTCCATCCCTCCATCCCTCCATCCCTCTATCCATCCATCCCTCCATCCCTCCATCCCTCTATCCATCCATCCCTCTATCCCTCTATCTATCTCTCCATCCCTCCATCCCTCTATCCCTCCATCCCTCCATCCCTCTATCATCCATCCCTCCATCCCTCTATCCATCCATCCCTCCATCCCTCCATCCCTCTATCCATCCATCCCTCCATCCCTCCATCCCTCTATCCATCCATCCCTCCATCCCTCCATCCCTCTATCCATCCATCCCTCCATTCCTCCATCCCTCCATCCCTCTATCCATCCATCCCTCTATCCATCTCTCCATCCCTCCATCCCTCTATCCATCCATCCCTCCATCCCTCTATCCCTCCATCCCTCCATGCATTCATTCCTCTATCCATCCATCCCTCTATCCATCCCTCCATCCATCCATCATCCATCCCTCCATCCCTCTATCATCCATCCCTCCATCCCTCTATCCATCCATCCCTCTATCCATCTCTCCATCCCTCCATCCCATCATTCCTCTATCCATCCATCCCTCCATCCCTCTATCCATCCATCCCTCCATCCCTCTATCCATCAATCAATCCTTCCATCCCTCCATCCATCCATCCCTCCATCCCTCTATCCCTCTATCCATCCATACCTCCATCCCTCCATCCATCCCTCTATCCATCCATCCATCCCTCCATCCCTCTATCCATCCATACCTCCATCCCTCCATCCATCCCTCTATCCATCTCTCCATCCCTCCATCCCTCTATCCATCCATCCCTCCATCCCGCCACCCATCCATACCTCCATCCCTCCATCCATCCCTCCATCCCTCTATCCATCCATCCATCCCTCCATCCTTCTATCCCTCCATACCTCCATCCCTCCATCCATCCCTCTATCCATCTCTCCATCCCTCCATCCCTCTATCCATCCATCCCTCCATACCTCCATCCCTCCATCCATCCCTCTATCCATCTCTCCATCCCTCCATCCCTCTATCCATCCATCCCTCCATCCCTCCACCCATCCATACCTCCATCCCTCCATCCCTCTATCCATCCATCCATCCCTCCATCCCTCCATCCCTCTATCCCTCTATCCCTCCATCCCTCCATCCCTCTATCCATCCATCCCTCCATCCCTCCACCCATCCCTCCATCCCTCCATCCATCCCTCCATCCCTCTATCCATCCATCCATCCCTCCATCCCTCTATCCATCCATCCCTCCATCCCTCCACCCATCCATCCCTCCATCCCTCTATCCATCCATCCCTCCATCCCTCTATCCATCCATCCCTCCATCTCTCTATCCCTCGAGTTATGAGTCACACTGTGTCTGTGTGTGTGTGTGTGTGTGTGTGTGTGTGTGTGTGTGTGTGTGTGTGTGTGTGTGTGTGTGTCTGTGTGTGTTGTTTTAAGAAGAGTCTGGTTCTTTTCGGTGCGGTCCGTTTCTATGGTAACGGCTGATTGCGCCTGGAGACATATGTCTCACCCCCCCCTTCACATCATTAATAACACAGAGAACGCTGATCAGTCAGATAAAATGCCCACGTTTATCAAATCAATGGCCTTTCTGTCTAATACACACAGTGGAGAGCGGGCTGGTCCCATAACTCGTTGTAATGACGGTGGGGAGAGAGAAACATGAAGGTGTGTGTGTAGAAGTCTTTGTAGTGTGTTGTAGTGTCCGGTCGAAGAGTTTCTTATTTATCGCCCAGGTTACCGGGCTCCACAGCCTTATTAGTGAGATTTACGGTGTGTGTGTGTGTGTGTGTGTGTGTGTGTGTGTGTGTGTGTGTGTGTGTGTGTGTGTGTGTGTGTGTGTGTGGGGGGGGGGGGGGGGGGGGGGGGGTCGTTAGTTTAACATGTTAGACATCTTCAGACAAGGTCTATTATATCCTCCTCTGTCTTTACTCATATCTCCCTCCCTCCCTCCCTCCCTCCCTCCCTCCCTCCCTCCCTCCCTCCCTCTCTCTCTCTCTCTCAAACTAATTGAAATTGGGGAGACGAGGGAACAACAGAACTCCAAAACCTTTCTCGACAGGCTAAGTGTTACATTTTTTGCCCCGTGGTGTCTCTGACGATTGTCACATTACCACACTCAATCAAGCCCTCCAACCTATCAGCACACACACCAGGCACACACACCAGGCACACACACCAGGCACACACACACACACACACACACACACACACACACACACACACACACACACACACACACACACACACACACACACACACACACACACACACACACACACACACACACACACACACACACACAGAGAAAATTATCATCCCCTCCAGCTCTGATAAGAGGTCCTCCAAGAGGGTGTGTGTGTATGAAGATACAGAGTGAGAGTGGTGTGTGATATCAGTCACTAGTTTACATACAGTATGCATTACACAGAGCAAACTAAACCAAATTCATTTGCATCACATTATTCATTATTACACTGCTAGCTAGCTTGTTAGTTGAATGCAGAGGTATTCAAAGTGTGAGCCTCCCCAGAGCGGTACCAGAGAGGTTCAGGGCCAAGTCTAAGTGTTTACTGATTAGGCTTCTAGCTATAACAGCTGTATCTCAGCTACCACATTTATTTCTCAACTCCTAAACTCATTTTGTTTTTAAAATACATCCTTTAACAGATATTTTTACTTTTTACTGTTGAAAAGCGATAACGTATGAATAAATACAGTACATTACAGCAACTTCAAGGAGTTGGGCTGACGGGCTGACGGGCTGACGGGCTGACGGGCTGACGGACTGACGGGCTGACGGGCTGACGAACTGACGGGCTGAAGGGCTGACGGGCTGACGGGCTGACGGGCTGACGGGCTGACGGGCTGACGGACTGACGGGCTGACGGGCTGACGGGCTGACGGGCTGAAGGGCTGACGGGCTGACGGGCTGACGGACTGACGGGCTGACGGGCTGACGGTCTGACGGGCTGACGGGCTGACGGGCTGACGGGCTGACGGGCTGACGGGCTGACGGGCTGACGGGCTGACGGGCTGGCGGGCTGACGGGCTGACGGGCTGACGGGCTGACGTGCTGACGGGCTGGCGGGCTGGCGGGCTGGCGGTCTGACGGGCTGACGGGCTGACGGGCTGGCGGTCTGACGGTCTGACGGTCTGACGGGCTGACGGGCTGACTGGCTGACGGGCTGACGGGCTGACGGTCTGACGGGCTGGCGGTCTGACGGGCTGACGGGCTGACGGGCTGACGGGCTAGCGGGCTGGTGGTCTGACGGGCTGACGGGCTGACGGTCTGAAGGGCTGACGGGCTGACGGGCTGACGGGCTGATGCTTGAGGAACGGTAGAGGAGTAATAGAGAACTAAAGAGGCCACCTGTCATGGACACCTCGTGAGTATACGTGTACATGATAACATATACACTATACACACACGTACACATGTATGTTGTCTTGTAGTAGAGTAGTGGGGAACACACTTAATGTGTTGTGAAATATGTTATGAATGTATTGTAATGTTTTTATTAATTGATTATAACCGCCTTAGCTGCTGCCTTGACAGGAACTAATGGGGATCCATAATAAATCCCAGGAAGAGTAGCTGCTGCCTTGGCAGGAACTAATGGGGATCCATAATAAACCCCAGGAAGAGTAGCTGCTGCCTTGACAGGAACTAATGGGGATCCATAATAAACCCTAGGAAGAGTAGCTGCTGCCTTGTCAGGAACTAATGGGGATCCATAATAAACCCCAGGAAGAGTAGCTGCTGCCTTGTCAGGAACTAATGGGGATCCATAATAAATACACCTTGTTGACCTATTGAGGTGTGACTTTAAGTAAGTCAGGTGTTAAGTGAGTGGAGTGCCACTTTAATAAGCCTTTCTCAAACCTTAACCCTTAACTTGACGTGACACGACGGAATGGCGTACTAGTTTCTCTCGAATTCCATACCTTCTTAACAGCCCATTTCTAGTTCATAAACTGTACTTTCTACACAGTTGGGTCCATGACTGGTAGAGGAGTCCAATGGGAGACCAGGAAAATAGCAAAGAAACGATATACAGATCATCGTCCTACTAGACAAATTATGACCGACAAGGAGATGCCAAGCTGGGCACGGCACCTGACTGAGGAGGTAGCCATAGGATGCCACCTTTCTAACAAGTCAGTTTGTCACATTTCTGCCCTGCGCTGAAGCACGTAACACGTGAAACGGTTAAAAATCCTCTGTCCTCGGTTGCAACACTCACTACTGAATTCCAAACTGCCTCTGGAAGCAACATCAGCACAATAACTGTTCGTCGGGAGCTTCATGAAATGGGTTTCCATAGACGAGAAGCCGCACACAAGCCTAAGATCACCATACGCAATGCCAAGTGTCGGCTGGAGTGGTGTAAAGCTCCCCGTCATCGGATTCTAGAGCAGTAGAAACACGTTCTCTGGAGTGATGAATCACATTTCACCATCTGGCTGTCCGACTGACGAATCTGGGGTTGGCGGATTCCACGGATACCAGGAGAACGCTACCTTCCCCAATGCATATTGCCAACTGTAAAGTTTGGTGGAGGAGGAATAATGGTCTGGGGCTGTTTTTCATGGTTCGGGCCCCTTAGTTTCAGTGAAGGGAAATCTTAATGCTACAGCATACAATGACATTCTAGACAATTCTGTGCTTCCAACTTTGTGGCAACAGTTTGGGGAAGGCCTTTTCCTATTTCAGAGCGAGGTCCATACAGAAATGGTTTGTCAAGGTCGGTGTGGAAGAACTTGAGCCCTGAACTCAACTCCATCGAACACTGTTGGGATGAATTGGAACGGCGACTGCGAGCCAGGCCTAATCGCCCCAACATCAGTGCCCGACCTCATTTGTATTTGTATTTATTATGGATCCCCATTAGCTACTGCCAAGACAGGAGCTACTCTTCCTGGGGTCCAGCAAAATTAAGGCAGTTATACATTTAAAAAACATGACAAAACATTCATAACAGATTTCACAACACACTAAGTGTGTTCCCTCAGGTCCACTACCACAAAAATCCATGTGTATAGTGCGTATGTTATCATGTGTGTGTATGCATGTGTCTGTGCCTATGTTTGTGTCTCTTCTCAGTCCCCGCTGTTCCATAAGGTGTATTTTTATCTGTTTTTTAAATCTGATTCTACTGCTGCATCAGTTACCTGACGTGGAATAGAGTTCCATGTAGTCATGGCTCTATGTAGTACTGTGTGCCTCCCATAGTCTGTTCTGGACTTGGGGACTGTGAAGAGACCTCTGGTGGCATGTCTTGTGGGGTATGTATGGGTGTCTGAGCTGTATGCTAGTCATTTAAACAGACAGCTCAGTGCATTCAACATGTCAATACCTCTCACAAATACAAGTAGTGATGAAATCAGTCTCTCCTCCACTTTGAGCCAGGAGAGATTGACATGCATATTATTAATGTTTGCTCTCTGTGTACATCCAAGGGCCAGCTGTGCTGCCCTGTAATGAGCGAATTGCAATTGTTCCATTAACGCTCGTCGCTGAATGGAAGCAAGTCCCCATCATCTAGTTTAAAGCCTTCCCTGAAGAGTGGAGGCTGTTATAGCAGCAAAGGGGGGACCAACTCCATATTAATGCCCATGATTTTGGAATGAGATGTTCGACGAGCAGGTGTCCACATACTTTTGGTCATGTAGTTTATGTTGGACCAAAAGAAGCCCAAACTTAAAAATGCTTTATTGACTGGAAGACCAGACCTGCAAGCAATTTTGCATTAGGAGTCTACATTTTCCCTGTTCCGATTACGTAGGAGATACTTTGAGTTGGGACAATATTGGGCTGTTATCATCAATGGACTTAGGGCCCTCTATCATGAAGGTATTGTTTCAGTTAAAGGGGAATTTCACCCTGGCGTAATCTGGGCTTGTTTTCATCAGGTCTGAGGCATGTCTAGGACAGTGAGATGTGTCTCGCATAACTGCCTAGGAGGAAGGCAGGTCAGGGCTGAATGATACACCCTATGACGGTTTCTGATGTATTGATGGGGGGGGCGAGATCTGAACACACAGTTAGTCCTGCTTTGTGGCATTTCGTGAAGGCTCTATGTGATACTGATCACACTATAAGGCTCTATGTTATACTGATCACACTATAAGGCTCTATGTTAAACTGATCACACTATAAGGCTCTATGTTATACTGATCACACTATAAGGCTCTACTGATCAGACTATAAGGCTCTATGTTATATTGCTCACACTATAAGGCTCTATGTTATACTGATCACACTATAAGGCTCTATGTTATACTGATCACACTATAAGGCTCTACTGATCAGACTATAAGGCTCTATGTTAAACTGATCACACTATAAGGCTCTATGTTATACCGATCACACTATAAGGCTCTATGTTCTACTGATCACACTATAAGGCTCTATATTATACCGATCACACTATAAGGCTCTATGTTCTACTGATCACACTATAAGGCTCTACTGATCACACTATAAGGCTCTATGTGATACTGATCACACTATAAGGCTCTATGTTCTACTGATCACACTATAAGGCTCTATGTGATACTGATCACACTATAAGGCTCTATGTTATACTGATCACACTATAAGGCTCTATGTTCTACTGATCACACTATAAGGCTCTATGTTATTCTGATCACACTATAAGGCTCTTTGTTCTACTGATCACACTATAAGGCTCTATGTTCTACTGATCACACTATAAGGCTCTACTGATCACACTATAAGGCTCTATGTTATACTGATCACACTATAAGGCTCTATGTTATACTGATCACACTATAAGGCTCTATGTGATACTGATCACACTATAAGGCTCTATGTTATACTGATCACACTATAAGGCTCTATGTTATACTGATCACACTATAAGGCTCTATGTTATACTGATCACACTATAAGGCTCTACTGATCACACTATAAGGCTCTATGTGATACTGATCACACTATAAGGCTCTATGTTATACTGATCACACTATAAGGCTCTACTGATCACACTATAAGGCTCTATGTGATACTGATCACACTATAAGGCTCTATGTTATACTGATCACACTATAAGGCTCTATGTGATACTGATCACACTATAAGGCTCTATGTTATACTGATCACACTATAAGGCTCTATGTTATACTGATCACACTATAAGGCTCTATGTTATACTGATCACACTATAAGGCTCTACTGATCACACTATAAGGCTCTATGTGATACTGATCACACTATAAGGCTCTATGTTATACTGATCACACTATAAGGCTCTATGTTATACTGATCACACTATAAGGCTCTATGTTATACTGATCACACTATAAGGCTCTATGTTATACTGATCACACTATAAGGCTCTGTGATACTGATCACACTATAAGGCTCTATGTTATACTGATCACACTATAAGGCTCTATGTTCTACTGATCACACTATAAGGCTCTGTGATACTGATCACACTATAAGGCTCTATGTTATACTGATCACACTATAAGGCTCTATGTTCTACTGATCACACTATAAGGCTCTACTGATCACACTATAAGGCTCTATGTGATACTGATCACACTATAAGGCTCTATGTTATACTGATCACACTATAAGGCTCTATGTGATACTGATCACACTATACGGCTCTATGTTATACTGATCACACTATAAGGCTCTATGTGATACTGATCACACTATAAGGCTCTATGTTATACTGATCACACTATAAGGCTCTATGTTATACTGATCAGACTGTAAGGCTCTATGTTATACTGATCACACTATAAGGCTCTACTGATCACACTATAAGGCTCTATGTTATACTGATCACACTATAAGGCTCTACTGATCACACTATAAGGCTCTATGTTATACTGATCAGACTATAAGGCTCTATGTTATACTGATCACACTATAAGGCTCTACTGATCAGACTATAAGGCTCTATGTGATACTGATCACACTATAAGGCTCTACTGATCAGACTATAAGGCTCTATGTGATACTGATCACACTATAAGGCTCTATGTGATACTGATCACACTATAAGGCTCTATGTTATACTGATCACACTATAAGGCTCTATGTTATACTGATCACACTATAAGGCTCTATGTTAAACTGATCACACTATAAGGCTCTATGTTATACTGATCACACTATAAGGCTGTATGTGAGACTGATCACACAATAAGGCTGTATGTGATACTGATCACACTATAATGCTCTATGTTCTACTGATCACACTATAAGGCTCTACTGATCACACTATAAGGCTCTATGTGATACTGATCACACTATAAGGCTCTACTGATCACACTATAAGGCTCTATGTTATACTGATCACACTATAAGGCTCTACTGATCACACCATAAGGCTCTATGTTAAACTGATCACACTATAAGGCTCTATGTTATACTGATCACACTATAAGGCTCTACTGATCACACTATAAGGCTCTACTGATCACACTATAAGGCTCTATGTTAAACTGATCACACTATAAGGCTCTATGTTATACTGATCACACTATATGGCTCTACTGATCAGACTATAAGGCTCTATGTTATACTGATCACACTATAAGGCTCTACTGATCAGACTATAAGGCTCTATGTTAAACTGATCACACTATAAGACTATGTGATACTGATCACACTATAAGACTCTATGTTAAACTGATCACACTATAAGGCTCTATGTTATACTGATCACACTATAAGGCTCTATGTTAAACTGATCACACTATAAGGCTCTATGTTAAACTGATCACACTATAAGGCTCTATGTTCTACTGATCACACTATAAGGCTCTATGTTCTACTGATCAGACTATAAGGCTCTATGTTATACTGATCACACTATAAGGCTCTATGTTACACTGATCACACTATAAGGTTCTATGTGATACTGATCACACTATAAGGCTCTATGTTATACTGATCACACTATAAGTGGCTTTAAGTGATTCCTCTCATCAACACAAAGTCCACGACAGAGCATCAGTTAGCTCCATAGTGACATGTTTCAACCAGAATATAGTGAAAAATATTTGAAACATTTAGCTAACATTAGAAGCTCAGCTACAGCCGATGGAAGCGCCAAGAGGGCAAGCCTAAGCCTGATAGACATGGCTGTAGCTAGATACTGTCTGCCTACCTACCTAGGCCATTTGTACGGTTTGGTTACAGTGCAAAAGTTGAGGGTTATGCCAGCTTTCTTTCTATTAGGCTGGATATCGTTGTACATGTAATCTCTTTGCCTGAGCACATGTATGCATGTTCAACTAGTCTACCCTAATGTTGGTGTTATGCTGGCACAGTTCAACTGTGGTTTAAACTGTACAATAGAGTATAATGTATTATCTTTTTGTCAGACAATACCGTGTGGTGTTAGGGCTTCTTCCTGGAGTGGATTCTAGATGGAGAGAAACATAATTCCTGCATGTGTCATTGCAGCAGAAGTGTATCCCGTGAACTGTATCCCTCTTGATGGATTTCAAGCAGAAGACTCCAGAAGACCCGAATGGCAGTTTGATCATGACAACACTCCTCCTGAAGTATTCCCTGAACTTCACTACACCGATCGTACTGTATGTTCTACTTTGTTTCTTTTTGAATGGCAATTTCATCATGACCTCTCCCGCCATCTGCTGATCACCGGTTATCTTAGCTACAGATTGTTACACCAGATAATGTGATTTAACCAAATATTTTTGGTATCCATTACTGGGAGTTACAGGAGAGGTACTGTTTAGTGTAGCACAGACAATGTTGTGCTTGACCTTCGTCCTCGACAGGAGTCTCATAAAGTGCCCAGTTACAGAGGGTCAGTTTGAATCTAGAAAATGCTTCCATTATTTAAAACATATATATTTTTTGCTCCGTAAAGTAATCTGACAATATGTGCGCTGCCATCGTGTCTATTTCAAGTCTTCTCACTCGTTGGCAGAGACAGGTCTCTGTCATCATGACAAGCAGCACATTGGGGTGGACACCCACCTGTCTCCATCAATTAGAGAAGACTTGAAATAGACAAGATGTAGACGAGACAAATAGACAAGACTCTTCCTACTCTTCCTATAAGATGAAGACAAGAAAAATAGACAAGACTCTTCCTACTCTTCCTATAAGATGTAGACGAGACAAATAGACAAGACTCTTCCTACTCTTCCTATAAGATGTAGACGAGACAAATAGACAAGACTCTTCCTCCTATAAGATGTTGACAAGACACTGAACTACACCGTGTCAGATCAGATTACTAAAATGGTGCCGGAGCCAACCGATTGTGTTTTTTTGTTGATTTATCTGCGTTGTTTGTAACTTTTTTTAAACTCTTTTTGTACATCATTTTGCCGCTACCGTCTCTTATGACCGAAAATAACTTCTAGACATCAGGACTGCGATTACTCAACACGGACTAGCAGAATCCTTTTTCTTCTTTCACGACTCTGACGAGCCCGAGGATATACGGCTCCCTCGGGAACAGGCCCCGACCCCAGTGATCTGCATGAAGAGGAGGCGGAGAAAGAGAGGCCGGAGGAGCAGGCTGCCTTCTGAAAAGTCGGAGGCGAGTTACTGGAAAGATTAAACTACCAACGGGACATTAAAAACTGTAACATCTTATGCTTCACGGAGTCGTGGCTGAACGACGACAACATCAACATACAGCTGGCTGGTTATACGAAGTACCGGCAGGATAGAACAGCGCTGTCTGGTAAGACAAAGTCTATGTATTTTTGTAAATAACAGCTGGTGCACGATATCTAAAGAAGTCTCGAGCTATTGCTCGCCTGAGGTAGAGTTTCTCATGATAAGCTGCAGACCACACTACCTACCGAGAGAGTTTTCATCGATTTTCTTTGTAGCTGTTTACATACCACCACAGTCAGAGGCTGGCACTAAGACAGCATTGAATGAGCTGTATTCTGCCATAAGAAAACAAGAAAACGCTCACCCAGAGGCGGTGTTCCAAGTAGCCGACTTTAATGCAGGGAAACTTAAATCAGTTTTACAAAATTTCTATCAGCATGCTAAATGTGCAACCAGAGGGAAAAGAACTCTGGACAACCTATACTCCACACACAGAGATTCATACAAAGCCCTCCATTTGGCAAATCTGACCATAATTCCATCCTTCTGATTCCTGCTTACAAGCAAAAAATTAAAGCAGGAAGCACCAGTGACTAGATCAATTAAAAAGTGGTCAGATGAAGCAGATGCTAAGCTACAGGACTGTCTTGCTAGCACAGACTGGAACATGTTCCGGGATTCCTCCGATGGCATTGAGGAGTACACCACATCTGTCATTGGCATCATCAAAAAGTGCATCGATGATGTCGAACCCACAGTGACCGTACGTACATACCCCAACCAGAAGCCTAGAGAAGTTTTAAGATTTCCTTGAGTTAGTCGTTTGAAGTAAACAACGGCATTATTGAAGTTTGTGAGCATGCCCCCTACCCAGCAGGTATTATTTTCCCAACTTTGTGGTTCACTTAGCAGACCAATACACAGGGAGTCAAAACTTCCTGAAAACGAAAATGAGCTAGCTAGCTAGCTTTGGATAATTGTGATGTTTATGAAAAATAAAAATAATGTTTTTAGGAATGACAATATGTCGTGGCAGAGGGTGAAATTCCCATTTAGAACTAATGATATCTGACCCTTTTCAGATCTTCCATTCTACAAGACAGGGATGTCCGGCCTCCCCAAGAATATTTATTTTGGCACTAGAACCCCTTGCCTGCATCATTGGAGGATATATATATATATATATATATATATATATATATATATATATATATATATATACATTATTAGAGTATATATATACATTATTAGAGTATATATATACATTATTAGAGTATATATATACATTATTAGAGTATATATATACATTATTAGAGTATATATATACATTATTAGAGTATATATATACATTATTAGAGGATATATATACATTATTAGAGTATATATATACATTATTAGAGTATATATATATATACATTATTAGAGGATATATATACATTATTAGAGTATATATATATACATTATTAGAGTATATATATATACATTATTAGAGTATATATATACATTATTAGAGGATATATATACATTATTAGAGTATATATATACATTATTAGAGGATATATATACATTATTAGAGTATATATATATACATTATTAGAGTATATATATACATTATTAGAGTATATATATATACATTATTAGAGGATATATATACATTATTAGAGTATATATATATACATTATTAGAGTATATATATATACATTATTAGAGTATATATATACATTATTAGAGGATATATATACATTATTAGAGTATATATATACATTATTAGAGTATATATATACATTATTAGAGTATATATATATACATTATTAGAGTATATATATACATTATTAGAGTATATATATATACATTATTAGAGTATATATATATACATTATTAGAGGATATATATACATTATTAGAGGATATATATACATTATTAGAGTATATATATACATTATTAGAGTATATATATACATTATTAGAGTATATATATATACATTATTAGAGGATATATATACATTATTAGAGGATATATATATACATTATTAGAGGATATATATACATTATTAGAGGATATACATATATTATTAGAGGATATACATACATTATTAGAGGATATATATATACATTATTAGAGTATATATATATTATTAGAGGATATATATATACATTATTAGAGGCTTCCGGAAAGTATTCAGGCCCCTTTGTTAAATTTCAGCCTTAGTTTAACATGGATTAACAAAAAAATACTCCATAATGACAAAGTGAAAACAAGTTTTTATAAAATTTAGCAAATGTATTTCAAATTTAAAACTAAAATACCTTAATCAAATAAGTATTCAGACTTTTCTTTGAGACTCAAATTGAATCAGGTGCATCCTGTTCCCATTGATCATTCTTGAGATGTTTTTACAACTTGGAGTCCACCTGTGGTAAATTCAATTGATTGGACATGATTTGGAAAGGTACACATCTGTCCATATAAGGTCCCTCAGTTGACAATGCATGTCAGAGAAAAAAACAAGCCATGGGGTTGAAGGAATTGTCCGTAGAGCTCTGAGACAGGATTGTGTCGAGGCACAGATCTGGGGAAGGGTAGCTAAAAATGTCTCCATCATTGAAGGTCCCCAAGAACACAGTGGCCTCCATCATTCTTAAATGGAAGAAATTTGGAACCACCAAGACTCTTCCTAGAGCTGGCCTCCTGGCCAAACTGAGCAATCCGGGGAGAAGGGTCTTGGTCAGGGAGGTGACCAAGAACCCGATGGTCACTCTGACAGAGCTCTAGAGTCCCTCTGTGAAGATGGGAGAACCTTCCGGAAGGACAACTATATCTGCAGCACTCCACCAATCAGGTCTTTATGGTAGAGTGGCCAGACTGAAGCCACTCCTCAGTAAAAGGAGCATGACAGCTCGCTTGGAGTTTGCCCCAAAGGCATCTAAAGACTCTTAGACCATAAGAAATGCCAAGCGTCACATCTGGAGAAAACCTGGCACCATCCCTACGGTGAAGCATGGTGGTGGCAGCATCATGCTGTTTCAGCAGCAGGGACTGGGTGACTATTCAGGATCAAGGCAAAGATGAACGGAGCAAAGTACAGAGAGATCTTTGATGAAAACCTGCTCCAGAGCACTCAGGGCCTCAGACTGGGGTTGAAAGTTCACCTTCCAACAGGACAACGACCCTAAGCAAACAGCCAAGACAACCGAGGAGTGGCTTCGGGCAAGTCTCTGAATGTCCTTAAATGGCCCAGCCAGAGCCCGGACTTGAACCCGGTCTAACATCTCTGGAGAGACCTGAAAATAGCTGTGCAGCAACGCTCCCCATCCAACCTGACAGAGCTTGAGAGGATCTGCAGAGAAGAATGGGAGAAACTCCCAATACAGATGTGCCAAGCTTGTAGCATCCTACCCAAGAAGACTCGTGGCTGTAATCGCTGCCCAAGGTGCTTCAACAAAGTACTGGGGAAAGGGTCTGAATACTTATGTAAATGTAATATTTTTTAATTTTCATTATATTTTTTAATTTAACCTTTATTTAACTAGGCAAGTCAGTTAAGAACAAATTCTTAATTACAATGACGGCCTAGGATCAGTGGGTTAACTGCCTTGTTTAGGGGCAGAACAACAGATTTTTACCTTGTCAGCTCAGTGATTCGATCTAGCAACATTTCAGTTTTTAATTTTGTATATATTAGCAAAGATTGCTCAAAACATGTTTTTGCTTTGTCATTATGGGGTATTGTGTGTAGATTGATGAGGAAGAAATACAATTTAATCCATTTTAGAATAACGTAATGAAATGTGGAAAAAGTAAAGGGATCTGAATACTTTCCTGAAAAAACTGTAAGTGGAATAACTTTGAGTGGTCTTGACTTCAAAACCAATCTATAGGCTCATGATATCTTATTAACACTGTCAAATCCAAGCAATTTGATTTGGAGTAATTGTGAATTTCCTCTGAACCACCACACTTTTCCAGCCCACCTTGGTACTGTAGCTCCCTTCGTTTGGAAACCACAAGGCCTGAAATAACTTGGGATAAATATCAAGTCACCAGGTAAAATATCAGGTCACCAGGTAAAATATCAGGTCACCAGGTAAAATATCAAGTCACCAGGTAAAATATCAGGTCACCAGGTAAAATATCAGGTCACCAGGTAAAATATCAGGTTGCTAGTTAACATATCAGGTCACCAGTTAAAATATCAGGTGACCAGGTAAAATATCAGGTCACCAGGTAAAATATCAGGTCACCAGGTAAAATATCAGGTCGCCAGGTAAAATATCAGGTCACCAGGTAAAATATCAGGTCACCAGGTAAAATATCAGGTCACCAGGTAAAATATCAGGTCACCAGGTAAAATATAAGGTCACCAGGTAAAATATCAGGTCACCAGTTAAAATATCAGGTCACCAGGTAAAATATCAGGTCACCAGGTAAAATATAAGGTCACCAGGTAAAATATCAGGTTGCTAGTTAAAATATCAGGTCACCAGTTAAAATATCAGGTCACCAGGTAAAATATCAGGTCACCAGGTAAAATATCAGGTCACCAGGTAAAATATCAGGACACCAGGTAAAATATCAGGTTGCTAGTTAAAATATCAGGTCACCAGTTAAAATATCAGGTCACCAGGTAAAATATCAGGTCACCAGGTAAAATATCAGGTCACCAGGTAAAATATAAGGTTACCAGTTAAAATATCAGGTTGCTAGTTAATATATCAGGTCACCAGGTAAAATATCAGGTCACCAGGTAAAATATCAGGTTGCCAGGTAAAATACCAGGTTGCTAGTTAAAATATCAGGTCACCAGGTAAAATATCAGGTCACCAGGTAAAATCTCAGGTCACCAGGTAGAATATCAGGTCGCCAGGTAAAATATCAGGTCACCAGGTAAAATATAAGGTCACCAGGTAAAATATCAGGTTGCTAGTTAAATTATCAGGTCACCAGTTAAAATATCAGGTCACCAGGTAAAATATCAGGTCACCAGGTAAAATATCAGGTCACCAGTTAAAATATCAGGTCACCAGGTAAAATATCAGGTCACCAGGTAAAATATCAGGTCACCAGGTAAAATATCAGGTTGCTAGTTAAATTATCAGGTCACCAGTTAAAATATCAGGTCACCAGTTAAAATATCAGGTCACCAGGTAAAATATCAGGTCACCAGGTAAAATATCAGGTCACCACGTAAAATATCAGGTCACCAGGTAAAATATCAGGTTGCTAGTTAAAATATCAGGTCGCCAGTTAAAATATCAGGTCACCAGGTAAAATATCAGGTCACCAGTTAAAATATCAGGTCACCACGTAAAATATAAGGTCACCACGTAAAATATCAGGTCACCACGTAAAATATAAGGTCACCACGTAAAATATCAGGTAGCTAGTTAAAATATCAGGTCACCAGTTAAAATATCAGGTCACCAGGTAAAATATCAGGTCACCAGGTAAAATATCAGGTCGCCAGGTAAAATATCAGGTCACCAGGTAAAATATCAGGTCACCAGGTAAAATATCAGGTCGCCAGGTAAAATATCAGGTCACCAGGTAAAATATTTTAGGTCACCAAGTAAAATATCAGGTCGCTAATTAAAATATCGGGTCACCAGGTAAAATATCAGGTCACCAGGTAAAATATCAGGTTGCTAGTTAAAATATCAGGTCACCAGTTAAAATATCAGGTCAACAGTTAAAATATCAGGTCACCAAGTAAAATATCAGGTCACCAGTTAAAATATCAGGTCTCTAGTTAAAATTTCAAGTCAACAGATAAAATATCAGCATGTCACCAGGTAAAATATCAGGTCACCAGGTAAAATATCAGCATGTCACCAGTTAAAATATGTTGACAAGATGTTTGATCTAAATGGACCAGGTCCCATTAAAACCATTAAGGATGGCATTAAAACCTTTTAAAACCATTAGGGAAGACATTAAAACCATTAAAAACCATTAGGGAAGACATTAAAACCTTTAAAACCCATTAGAGATGACATTAAAACCATTAGGGAAGACATTAAAACCTTTAAAAACCATTAGAGATGACATTAAACCATTAGGGATGACATTAAAACCATTAGGGATGACATTAAAACCTTTAAAAACCATTAGGGAAGACATTAAAACCTTTAAAAACCATTAGAGATGACATTGAAACCATTAGGGATGACATTAAAACCATTAGGGAAGACATTAAAACCTTTAGAAACCATTAGGGAAGACATTAAAACCTTTAAAAACCATTAGAGATGACATTGAAACCATTAGGGATGACATTAAAACCATTAGGGAAGACATTAAAACCTTTAAAAACCATTAGGCATAACATTAAAACCTTTAAAAACCATTATGGATAACATTAAAACCTTTAAAAACCATTAGGGATAACATTAAAACCCTTTAAAACCATTATGGATAACATTAAAGTCATTAGAGATGACATTAAAACAATTAGGGATGATATTAAAATATGTAAAAACCATTAGGGATGACATTAAAATATGGAAAAACTATTAGGGAAGACAGTAAAGCCTTTAGGATCGACAATAAGTCGACAATAAAACCATTAGGAATGACATTAAAACCTTTTAAAACCATTAGGGAAGACAGTAAAGCCTTTAGGATCGACAATAAGTCGACAATAAAACCATTAGGGATGACATTAAAGCCTTTAGGGTCGACATTAAAACCACTAGGGATGACATTGAAACCATTAGGGATGACATTAAAACCACTAGGGATGACATTAAAACATTTTTCAACCATTAGGGATACAATTAAAACCATTAGGGATGACATTAAAATCTTTTAAATCCATTAGGGATGATATTAAATCCATTAGGGATGACATTGAAACCATTAGGGATGACATTGAAACCATTAGGGATGACATTGAAACCATTAGGGATGGCATTAAAACCTTTTAAAACCATACACTTGTTATTGCTGAAATCCCGTTAACGGGATGATATGACAACAGCCAGTGAAAGTGCAGGGCGCCAAATTCAAACAACAGAAATCTCATCATTAAAATTCCTCAAACATACAAGTATTTTACACCATTTTAACTTCTCTTGGGTACGTGAGACGGTAGCGTCCCACCTCTTCAATAGCCAGTGAAACTGCTGGGCGCCAAATTCAAATACAGAAATACTCATTATAAAAATTCAGAAAACAAAACATATTTTACATAGGTTTAAAGATTAACTTCTTGTGAATCCAACCACGGTGTCAGATTTAAAAAATGCTTTACGGCGAAAGCATACCTTACGATTATTTGAGAACATAGCCCAGCAGACAAATCATTACAAACAGTAACCAGCCAAGTAGAAGAGTTACACAAGTCAGAAATAGAGATAACATTAATCCCTTACCTTTGATGATCTTCATATGGTTGCATTCAGCAGACATTCATTTACTCAATAAATGTTCCTTTTGTTCGACAAAGTCTCTTTATATCCAAAAACCTCTGTTTTGTTCATGCGTTTTCTTCAGTAATCCACAGGCTCAAACGCAGTCAAAACAGGAAGACAAAAAAATCCACATTGTATCCGTGAAGTTCATAGAAACATGTCAAACGATGTTTATATTCAATCCTCAGGTTGTTTTTAGCCTAAATAATCGATAATATTTCAATCGGACAATAACGTCGTCAATATAAAAGGTAAACAAGAAAGGCACTCTCTCGGTCGTGCGCATGAAAAAGCTCTGTGACACTTTAGGGTCCACTCATTCAGACTGCTCTTACTTCCTCATTTTTCAGAATACAAGCCTGAAACAATTTCTAAAGTTTGTCGACATCTAGTGGAAGGCATAGAAACTGCAATTTGAGTCCTAAGTCAATTGAAACTGTAATGGCATTGAATAGAAAACTACAAAACCAGAAAAATAACTACTTACTGAATGGATTTTTCTCAGGTTTTTGCCTGCCAAATCAGTTATGTTATACTCACAGACACTATTTTAACAGTTCTGGAAACTGTAGAGTGTTTCCTATCCAAATCTACCAGTTATATGCATATCATATCTTCTGGGCCCGAGTAGCAGGCAGTTTAATTTGGGCATGCTTTTCATCCAAAATTCCGAATGCTGCCCCCTACCCTAGAGAAGTTAAAGATAAACTTGTTGTTAATCCCACCACAGTGTCCGATTTCAAAAAGGCTTTACGACGAAAGCACACCAAATGATTATGTTAGGTCAGCAGCTTGTCACAGAAAAACAAAGCCATTTTTCCAGCCAAAGAGAGGAGTCACAAAAAGCAGAAATAGAGATAAAATTAATCACTAACCTTTGATGGTCTTCATCAGATTACACTCATAGGACTTCATGTTACACAATACATGTATGCTTTGTTCGATAAAGTTCATATTTATATCCAAAAATCTCAGTTTACATTGGCGCGTTATGGTCAGTAATGTTTGTGCAGAGAGGCACATCAATTTACAGAAATACTCATCACATATGTTGATGAAAATACAAGTGTTATACATGGTATTATAGATCCACTTCTCCTTAATGCAACCACTGTGTCAGATTTTAATTACGGAAAAAGCACACCATGCATTAATCTGAGTACGGCGCTCAGAGACCAAAACAAGCCATACAGGTACCCGCCATCTGGTGGAGTTAACAGAAGTCAGAAATAGCATTATAAATATTCACTTACCTTTGATGATCTTCATCAGAATGTTGTTTTGTTCGATAAAGTCCATCATTTATATCCAAATACCTCCTTTTTGTTTGCGTGTTTAGGTCACAAATCCAATTTCATGAGGCGCGAGCACTAGGTCCAGACGAAAAGTCAAACAGTTCCGTTACAGTTCGTAGAAACATGTCAATCGATGTATAGAATCAATCTTTAGGATGTTTTTAACATAAATCTTCAATAATGTTTCAACTGGAGAATTCCTTTGTCTTTAGAAATGCAATGGAACGCAGCTAACTCTCACGTGAGCGCGCGAGACTGAGCTCATGGCATACTGCCAGACCCCTGGTTGAAACAGCTCTCATTCTCTCCTCCTTCACAGTAGAAGCCTCAAACAAGGTTATAAAGTCTGTTGACATCTAGTGGAAGCCTTAGAAAGTGCAATATGACCCCAAAGACACTGTATATTCGATAGGCAATGAGTTGACAAACTACAAACCTCAGATTTCCCACTTCTTGGTTGGATTTTTTCTCAGGTTTTTGCCTGCCATATGAGTTATCTGTTATACTCACAGACATCATTCAAACAGTTTTAGAAACTTCAGAGTGTTTTCTATCCGAATCTACTAATAATATGCATATCTTAGCTTCTGGGTCTGAGTAGCAGGCAGTTTACTCTGGGCTCCTTATTCATCCAAGCTACTCAATACTGCCCCCAATCCATAAGAAGTTTTAAGGATGACGTGAAAACCATTAGGGATGACATGAAAACCTTTTAAAGCCAATAGGGATGACATTAAAATATTTCAAATCCATTAGGGATGACATTAAAATATTTTAAATCCATTAGGGATGACATTAAAATATTTTAAATCCATTAGGGATGACAATAAAATATATTAAATCCATTAGGGATGACATTAAAACCATTAGGGATGACATTCAAACCATTAGGTATGACATTAAACTATTAGAAATAATATTATTACCATTTGGGATTACATTTAAACCTCTTAAAACCATTAGGGATGACATTAAAGCCATTGGGGAGGACATTAAAACATTTTAAAGACTTAAGGATGACATTGAAACTTTTTAAAACCATTAGGGATGACATTAACTTCTTATGGCTGCAAGCCCGACGTCGGTACACTTATGACAACAGCCAGCTCAAGTGCAGGGCGCGAAATTCAAAATATATATTTTTTAAATATTTAACTTTCACACATTAACACCTGTCTAGCCCAGGCGTTCCGCTAGCGGAACTCCTCCCACATTCCACTGAAAAGGCAGAGAGCGAAATTCAAAAAATATTTTTTTGAAATATTTAACTTTCACACATTAACAAGTCCAATACAGCAAATGAAAGATACACATCTTGTGAATCCAGTCAACATGTCCGATTTTTTAAATGTTTTACAGCGAAAACAGCACGTATATTTATGTTAGCTCACCACCAAATACAAAGAAGGACAGACATTTTTCACAGCACAGGTAGCATGCACAAAGCCAACCTAACTAACCAAGAACCAACCAAACTAACCAACAAACAACTTCATCAGATGACAGTCTTATAACATGTTATACAATAAATCTATGTTTTGTTCGAAAAATGTGCATATTTGAGGTATAAATCACAGCTACCGTCAAAAATAGCACCGAAGCAGCCAGAGCAATTATAGAGACCAATGTGGAATAACTAAATACTCATCATAAAACGTTTCTGAAAAATACACAGCGTACAGCAAATGAAAGACACAGATCTTGTGAATCCAGACAATATTTCAGATTTTCTAAGTGTTTTACAGCGAAAACACAATATAGCGTTATATTAGCTTAGCACAATAGCAAACATTACAACAGCATTGATTCAAGCCAAACATAGCAATAACGTATAAACCACCAAATATATTAATTTTTTCACTAACCTTCTCAGAATTCTTCAGATGACAGTCCTATAACATCCTATTACACAATGCATATAGACTTTGTTCGAAAATGTGCATATTTAGCGGCACAAATCGTGCTTATACAATGATAATAGTGTCCATAACGTCAAGCAATCTGTCCGGCGCCATCTTGGAACGGCACCTATTCTTATCGAAAACTATTCATAAACTTGACTAAAAAAATACAGGTTGGACAGCAATTGAAAGACAAATTAGTTCTTAAGGCAATCGCTGGGTTAAATTTTTAAAATTAACGTAACTGCGCAATACACCGTGCGATAAAGCAAGGCTACACTGCAAGTAATGGAGTCTTATGCATTTGAATTTTTTCAACAGAACAATGAATTATCAGCATAAAGACTGCTTACTATTAGCTGAGCTTCCATCAGAATCTTGGGCAAGGTGTCCTTTCTTCAGAACAATCGTCTTTTGGCTGAAAGATGTCCTCTTGTCCTGTCGAATTAGCCGCTAACGTTAGCCACCCACTGGAGAGGTGCCCAACTAGTGGAAGCGCGTCACAAAGAAATCCAGGAAAATCGCAATAAACTGCTATAAACTGCTATAAGTCGGTTTAAATTAACTACCTTATGATGTCTTTAACACCTATAACGAATAAAAACATGACCGGAGATATAGAACTACTAAAACGAAAGCGTTTGCAGGACGTCATTGTGATGTCTTCTTGCGCCAGGCGCACCGTTGAAAAGAACGGTACTTCCTGTTCCACGGTCTAATATAGGTCCCAGATTGCGCAATCCACTCCATTCAAAATCTCCCCGCTTACTGACATCTAGAGGAAGACGTATGCAGTGCATGTACCCTCATAGCTTGCATGGGGACTTATAAACTGATCTCAGAACAGGGACCTCGATTTCTGAAATCTCACTCCCTGACAGGAAAAGTGCTGCAGAATGAGTTCTGTTTCACTCAGAGAAATAATTCAAACGGTTTTAGAAACTAGAGAGTGTTTTCTATCCAATAGTAATAATAATATGCATATTGTACGAGCAAGAATTGAGTACGAGGCAGTTTAATTTGGGAACACATTTTTCCAAAGTCGAAATAGCACCCCCCATAGGCTCAAGAGGTTATTAACAAGTCCAATACAGCATATGAAAGGTACATTTAAAGCCATTAGGGATAACATTAAAATATTTAGGGATGACACAACCTTTTTGAAACGATTAGGGATGACATTTTAACCATTAGGGATGACACAACCTTTTTGAAACGATTAGGGATGACATTAAAACCATTAGGGATGACATTAAAACCATTAGGGATGACAAAACCTTTTTGAAACCATTAGGGAAGACATTAAAACCATTAGGGATGACAATACCTTTTTGAAACCATTAGGGATGACATTAAAACCATGTAAAGCCATTAGGGATGACATTACAACAATTAGGCATGACTTTAAAACCTTTTAAAACCATTAGGGATAACATTACAACCATTTGGGATGACAAAACCTTTTTAAAACCATTAAGGATGACATTAAAACACTTAGGGATGACATTAAAACACTTAGGGAAGACATTGAAACCATTAAGATGACAGTACAACCATTAGGGATGACATTGAAACCATTAGGGATGACATGAAAACCTTTTAAAGCCAATAGGGATGACATTAAAATATTTCAAATCCATTAGAGATGACATTAAAATATTTTAAATCCATTAGGGATGACATTAAAATATTTTAAATCCATTAGGGATGACAATAAAATATATTAAATCCATTAGGGATGACATTAAAACCATTAGGGATGACATTCATACCATTAGGTATGACATTAAACTATTAGAAATAATATTATTACCATTTGGGATTACATTTAAACCTCTTAAAACCATTAGGGATGACATTAAAGCCATTGGGGAGGACATTAAAACATTTTAAAGACTTAAGGATGACATTGAAACTTTTTAAAACCATTAGGGATGACATTAAAACAATTAGGGATGACATTAAAACCTTTAGGGTTGACATGAAAACCTCTTAAAACCAATAGGGATGACAGTAAAACCATTTGGGAAGACATTGAAACCATTTGGTAAGACATTGAAACCATTAGGGATGACATTAAAACCATTTAAAGCCATTAGGGATGACATTACAACCATTAGGGATGACATTACAACCTTTTAAAACCATTAGGGATGACATTAAAATATTTAGGGATGACACAACCTTTTTGAAACGATTAGGGATGACATTTTAACCATTAGGGATGACAAAACCTTTTTGAAACGATTAGGGATGACATTAAAACCATTAGGGATGACAAAACCTTTTTGAAACGATTAGAGAAGACATTAAAACCATTAGGGATGACAATACCTTTTTGAAACCATTAGGGATGACATTAAAACCATGTAAAGCCATTAGGGATGACATTACAACAATTAGGCATGACTTTAAAACCTTTTAAAACCATTAGGGATAACATTACAACCATTTGGGATGACAAAACCTTTTTAAAACCATTAGGGATGACATTAAAACACTTAGGGATGACATTAAAACACTTAGGGAAGACATTGAAACCATTAAGATGACAGTACAACCATTAGGGATGACATTAAAACCATTAGGGATGACATTACAACCATTAGGGATGACAATAAAACCTTTTAAAAAATACGGGGATGGGGTGTCTACTCAGCTAACAAATGGACATTTTTACGATGGTCATACCATGGATCATTTAGCTTTTTGATTCGGACTTTTAGGATATTTTAAGTATCAAAACAAGTTATCATTTTTTTTTTTTTAAATGTTAAATTTGTCTTTTCCTCTATAGCCCAATGAAATTAATTTAATAACACATTATTAAGTTATTACTCCCCTATTTACAGCTAAAATAAATTCTGAGGGAATCTGAGTGATGTTGCTATTGGGAAAGGATCAATGCCATATACAAGCAGGTCGGCCTCTCCTCCTCAAATAGTTACACCCCTACTCAGTTACATTGGGAGCAGGACATGGGTGTATCTATAACCGCAGCACAATATGGAAAAATACTACTGGTCAAAAGTTATAGAAAACCTACTCATTCCAGGGTTTTCTTTATTTTACTATTTTCTACATTGTAGAATAATAGTGAAGATACATATGGAATCATGTAGTAACCAAAAAAGTGTTAAACAGATCTAAACGTATTTTATAAATGAGATTCTTCAAAATAGCCACCCTTTGCTTTGATGACAGCCCATCTATCAGTCAAACGGACTTATGAATTGGAAAGTGTGAACATCATTGTTTCGGCATGGCCCAAAAAAATTGTCAAAGTCTCCGGCCACCTAAGTCAAAAACTGTTCTCTCTGCTATCGCACGGCAAGTGGTACTGTAGCGCCAAGTCTGGTTCCTGAACAGCTTCTACTTCCAATCGGACTATTTGCACTGACTCTCTTGGACTACAACACGCTTACACAGTGGTGGAAAAAGTATCCAATGGTCATACTTGAGTAAAGTATAGATACCTTAATAGAAAGTTACTCAAGTTAAAGTAAAAGGCACCCAGTAAAATACTACTTGAGTAAAAGTCTAAAAGTATTTGGTTCTAAAAAAATACTTAAGTATCAAAAGAAAAATTCGAATTCCTTCTTAAAAGCAAAGCAGGTGGCACCATTTTCTTGTTTTTAAAATGTATGGAGTATTTATATATATTTTTATTTATGGATAGCCAGGGGCACACTCCAACACTCCACCACTCCGACACTCCGACACTCCACCACTCCAACACTCCACCACCCCACCACTCCACCACTCCACCACTACACCACTCCTACACTCCACCACCCCACCACTCCGACACTCCGACACTCCGACACTCCGACACTCCACCACTCCGACACTCCGACACTCCGACACTCCAACACTCCACCACTCCACCACTCCGACACTCCGACACTCCACCACTCCACCACTCCGACACTCCGACACTCCACCACTCCACCACTCCAGATCAGAGGCAGTAGGGATGACCAGGGATGTTCTCTGTTTAGTGAGTCCTCCAGATCAGAAGCAGTAGGGATGACCAGGGATGTTCTCTGTTTAGTGAGTCCTCCAGATCAGAGGCAGTAGGGAGGACCAGGGATGTTCTCTGTTTAGTGAGTCCTCCAGATCAGAGGCAGTAGGGATGACCAGGGATGTTCTCTGTTTAGTGAGTCCTCCAGATCAGAGGCAGCAGGGATGACCAGGGATGTTCTCTGTTTAGTGAGTCCTCCAGATCAGAGGCAGTAGGGATGACCAGGGATGTTCTCTGTTTAGTGAGTCCTCCAGATCAGAGGCAGTAGGGATGACCAGGGATGTTCTCTGTTTAGTGAGTCCTCCAGATCAGAGGCAGTAGGGATGACCAGGGACGTTCTCTGTTTAGTGAGTCCTCCAGATCAGAGGCAGTAGGGATGACCAGGGATGTTCTCTGTTTATTGAGTCCTCCAGATCAGAGGAAGAAGGGATGACCAGGGATGTTCTCTGTTTAGTGAGTCCTCCAGATCAGAAGCAGTAGGGATGACCAGGGATGTTCTCTGTTTAGTGAGTCCTCCAGATCAGAGGCAGTAGGGATGACCAGGGATGTTCTCTGTTTAGTGAGTCCTCCAGATCAGAGCCAGCAGGGATGACCAGGGATGTTCTCTGTTTAGTGAGTCCTCCAGATCAGAGGCAGTAGGGATGACCAGGGATGTTCTCTGTTTAGTGAGTCCTCCAGATCAGAGACAGTAGGGATGACCAGGGATGTTCTCTGTTCAGTGAGTCCTCCAGATCAGAGGCAGTAGGGGTGACCAGGGATGTTCTCTGTTTAGTGAGTCCACCAGATCAGAGCCAGTAGGGATGACCAGCGATGTTCTCTGTTTAGTGAGTCCACCAGATCAGAGGCAGTAGGGATGACCAGGGATGTTGTGTGTTGATAAGTGTATGAAATGGACCATTTTTCTGTCTTGCTGAGCATCAAAATGGTACTTTTGGGTGTCAAGGAAAATGTATGCAGTAGAAAAACTAGAAATGGTCACCTACTGCCTCACGGTTCACGGACTTCAAGACAACACATGGTAGTGATGGTAGTGACATGGTCATCTCTTCTGGTAGTGACATGGTCATCTCTTCTGGTAGTGATGGTAGTGACATGGTCATCCCTTCTGGTAGTGACATGGTCATCTCTTCTGGTAGTGATGGAAGTGACATGGTCATCCCTTCTGGTAGTGACATGGTCATCTCTTCTGGTAGTGACATGGTCATCTCTTCTGGTAGTGACATGGTCATCTCTTCTGGTAGTGACATGGTCATCTCTTCTGGTAGTGACATGGTCATCTCTTCTGGTAGTGACATGGTCATCCCTTCTGGTAGTGACATGGTCATCCCTTCTGGTAGTGACATGGTCATCCCTTCTGGTAGTGATGGAAGTGACATGGTCATCTCTTCTGGTAGTGACATGGTCATCTCTTCTGGTAGTGATGGTAGTGACATGGTCATCTCTTCTGGTAGTGACATGGTCATCCCTTCTGGTAGTGACATGGTCATCCCTTCTGGTAGTGACATGGTCATCTCTTCTGGTAGTGACATGGTCATCTCTTCTGGTAGTGATGGTAGTGACATGGTCATCTCTTCTGGTAGTGATGGAAGTGACATGGTCATCTCTTCTGGTAGTGACATGGTCATCCCTTCTGAGTATTTCTGAGTATTTCTCATTTCTGGTAGTGATGGTAGTGACATGGTCATCTCTTCTGAGTATTTCTGAGTATTTCTCATTTCTGGTAGTGATGGTAGTGACATGGTCATCTCTTCTGAGTATTTCTGAGTATTTCTCATTTCTGGTAGTGATGGTAGTGACATGGTCATCCCTTCTGAGTATTTCTGAGTATTTCTCATTTCTGGTAGTGATGGTAGTGACATGGTCATCTCTTCTGGTAGTGAAGGAAGTGACATGGTCATCTCTTCTGGTAGTGATGGTAGTGACATGGTCATCTCTTCTGGTAGTGATGGTAGTGACATGGTCATCTCTTCTGGTAGTGATGGAAGTGACATGGTCATCTCTTCTGGTAGTGACATGGTCATCCCTTCTGGTAGTGACATGGTCATCTCTTCTGGTAGTGACATGGTCATCTCTTCTGGTAGTGACATGGTCATCCCTTCTGGTAGTGACATGGTCATCCCTTCTGGTAGTGATGGAAGTGACATGGTCATCTCTTCTGGTAGTGATGGTAGTGACATGGTCATCTCTTCTGGTAGTGATGGTAGTGACATGGTCATCTCTTCTGGTAGTGACATGGTCATCCCTTCTGGTAGTGACATGGTCATCTCTTCTGGTAGTGATGGAAGTGACATGGTCATCTCTTCTGGTAGTGACATGGTCATCTCTTCTGGTAGTGATGGAAGTGACATGGTCATCTCTTCTGGTAGTGACATGGTCATCTCTTCTGGTAGTGACATGGTCATCTCTTCTGGTAGTGATGGTAGTGACATGGTCATCTCTTCTGGTAGTGACATGGTCATCCCTTCTGGTAGTGACATGGTCATCCCTTCTGGTAGTGACATGGTCATCTCTTCTGGTAGTGACATGGTCATCCCTTCTGGTAGTGATGGTAGTGACATGGTCATCACTTCTGGTAGTGACATGGTCATCTCTTCTGGTAGTGACATGGTCATCCCTTCTGGTAGTGACATGGTCATCTCTTCTGGTAGTGATGGTAGTGACATGGTCATCCCTTCTGGTAGTGACATGGTCATCTCTTCTGGTAGTGACATGGTCATCTCTTCTGGTAGTGACATGGTCATCTCTTCTGAGTATTTCTGAGTATTTCTCATTTCTGGTAGTGATGGTAGTGACATGGTCATCTCTTCTGAGTATTTCTGAGTATTTCTCATTTCTGGTAGTGATGGTAGTGACATGGTCATCTCTTCTGGTAGTGAAGGAAGTGACATGGTCATCTCTTCTGGTAGTGATGGTAGTGACATGGTCATCTCTTCTGGTAGTGATGGTAGTGACATGGTCATCTCTTCTGGTAGTGATGGAAGTGACATGGTCATCTCTTCTGGTAGTGACATGGTCATCCCTTCTGGTAGTGACATGGTCATCTCTTCTGGTAGTGACATGGTCATCCCTTCTGGTAGTGACATGGTCATCTCTTCTGGTAGTGACATGGTCATCTCTTCTGGTAGTGACATGGTCATCCCTTCTGGTAGTGACATGGTCATCCCTTCTGGTAGTGATGGAAGTGACATGGTCATCTCTTCTGGTAGTGATGGTAGTGACATGGTCATCTCTTCTGGTAGTGATGGTAGTGACATGGTCATCTCTTCTGGTAGTGACATGGTCATCCCTTCTGGTAGTGACATGGTCATCCCTTCTGAGTATTTCTGAGTATTTCTCATTTCTGGTAGTGATGGTAGTGACATGGTCATCCCTTCTGAGTATTTCTGAGTATTTCTCATTTCTGGTAGTGATGGTAGTGACATGGTCATCTCTTCTGGTAGTGAAGGAAGTGACATGGTCATCTCTTCTGGTAGTGATGGTAGTGACATGGTCATCTCTTCTGGTAGTGATGGTAGTGACATGGTCATCCCTTCTGGTAGTGATGGAAGTGACATGGTCATCTCTTCTGGTAGTGACATGGTCATCCCTTCTGGTAGTGATGGTAGTGACATGGTCATCTCTTCTGGTAGTGACATGGTCATCTCTTCCTGTAGTGATGGTAGTGACATGGTCATCTCTTCTGGTAGTGAAGGAAGTGACATGGTCATCTCTTCTGGTAGTGATGGAAGTGACATGGGCATCTCTTCTGGTCGTGATGGTAGTGACATGGTCATCTCTTCTGGTAGTGACATGGTCATCTCTTCTGGTAGTGATGGAAGTGACATGGTCATCTCTTCTGGTCGTGATGGTAGTGACATGGTCATCTCTTCTGGTAGTGACATGGTCATCTCTTCTGGTAGTGATGGAAGTGACATGGGCATCTCTTCTGATAGTGACATGGTCATCTCTTCTGGTAGTGATGGAAGTGACATGGTCATCTCTTCTGGTAGTGACATGGTCATCTCTTCTGGTAGTGATGGTAGTGACATGGTCATCTCTTCTGGTAGTGACATGGTCATCTCTTCTGGTAGTGATGGAAGTGACATGGTCATCTCTTCTGGTAGTGACATGGTCATCCCTTCTGAGTATTTCTGAGTATTTCTCATTTCTGGTAGTGATGGTAGTGACATGGTCATCCCTTCTGAGTATTTCTGAGTATTTCTCATTTCTGGTAGTGATGGTAGTGACATGGTCATCTCTTCTGGTAGTGAAGGAAGTGACATGGTCATCTCTTCTGGTAGTGATGGTAGTGACATGGTCATCTCTTCTGGTAGTGATGGTAGTGACATGGTCATCCCTTCTGGTAGTGATGGAAGTGACATGGTCATCTCTTCTGGTAGTGACATGGTCATCCCTTCTGGTAGTGATGGTAGTGACATGGTCATCTCTTCTGGTAGTGACATGGTCATCTCTTCCTGTAGTGATGGTAGTGACATGGTCATCTCTTCTGGTAGTGAAGGAAGTGACATGGTCATCTCTTCTGGTAGTGATGGAAGTGACATGGTCATCTCTTCTGGTCGTGATGGTAGTGACATGGTCATCTCTTCTGGTAGTGACATGGTCATCTCTTCTGGTAGTGATGGAAGTGACATGGGCATCTCTTCTGATAGTGACATGGTCATCTCTTCTGGTAGTGATGGAAGTGACATGGTCATCTCTTCTGGTAGTGACATGGTAATCTCTTCTGGTAGTGATGGTAGTGACATGGTCATCTCTTCTGGTAGTCACATGGTCATCTCTTCTGGTAGTGATGGAAGTGACATGGTCATCTCTTCTGGTAGTGAAGGAAGTGACATGGTCATCTCTTCTGGTAGTGATGGTAGTGACATGGTCATCTCTTCTGGTAGTGATGGTAGTGACATGGTCATCTCTTCTGGTAGTGATGGAAGTGACATGGTCATCTCTTCTGGTAGTGATGGTAGTGACATGGTCATCTCTTCTGGTAGTGATGGTAGTGACATGGTCATCTCTTCTGGTAGTGAAGGAAGTGACATGGTCATCTCTTCTGGTAGTGATGGTAGTGACATGGTCATCTCTTCTGGTAGTGATGGTAGTGACATGGTCATCTCTTCTGGTAGTGATGGTAGTGACATGGTCATCTCTTCTGGTAGTGATGGTAGTGACATGGTCATCTCTTCTGGTAGTGACATGGTCATCTCTTCTGGTAGTGAAGGAAGTGACATGGCCATCTCTTCTGGTAGTGACATGGTCATCTCTTCTGGTAGTGATGGTAGTGACATGGTCATCTCTTCTGGTAGTGACATGGTCATCTCTTCTGGTAGTGACATGGCCATCTCTTCTGGTAGTGACATGGCCATCTCTTCTGGTAGTGACATGGTCATCTCTTCTGGTAGTGAAGGAAGTGACATGGTTATCTCTTCTGGTAGTGAAGGAAGTGACATGGTCATTTCTTCTGGTAGTGACATGGTCATCTCTTCTGGTAGTGAAGGAAGTGACATGGTCATCTCTTCTGGTAGTGACATGGTCATCTCTTCTGGTAGTGACATGGTCATCTCTTCTGGTAGTGAAGGAAGTGACATGGTCATCTCTTCTGGTAGTGATGGAAGTGACATGGTCATCTCTTCTGGTAGTGATGGTAGTGACATGGTCATCCCTTCTGGTAGTGATGGAAGTGACATGGTCATCTCATCTGGTAGTGACATGGTCATCTCTTCTGGTAGTGATGGAAGTGACATGGTCATCTCTTCTGGTAGTGACATGGTCATCTCTTCTGGTAGTGACATGGTCATCTCTTCTGGTAGTGACATGGTCATCTTCTTCATTATATTACCTACATTATAGAACCTACATTATATTACCTACATTATATTACCTACATTATATTACCTACATTATATTACATTATATTACCTACATTATATTACCTACATTATATTACCTACATTATATTACCTACATTATAATACCTACATTATATTACCTACATTATATTACATTATATTACCTACATTATATTACCTACATTATATTACATTATATTACCTACATTATATTACCTACATTATATTACCTACATTATATTACCTACATTATATTACATTATATTACCTACATTATATTACCTACATTATATTACATTATATTACCTACATTATATTACCTACATTATATTACCTACATTATACAGTGGGGCAAAAATGTATTTAGTCAGCCACCAATTGTGCAAGTTCTCCCACTTAAAAAGATGAGAGAGGCCTGTAATTTTCATCATAGGTACACTTCAACTATGACAGACAAAATGAGGAAAAAAAATCCAGAAAATCACATTGTAGGATTTTTAATGAATTTATTTGCAAATTATGGTGGAAAATAAGTATTTGGTCAATAACAAAAGTTTATCTCAATACTTTGTTATATACCCTTTGTTGGCAATGACAGAGGTCAAACGTTTTCTGTAAGTCTTCACAAGGTTTTCACACACTGTTGCTGGTATTTTGGCCCATTCCTCCATGCAGATCTCCTCTAGAGCAGTGATGTTTTGGGGCTGTTGCTGGGCAACACGGACTTTCAACTCCCTCCAAAGATTTTCTATGGGGTTGAGATCTGGAGACTGACTAGGCCACTCCAGGACCTTGAAATGCTTCTTACGAAGCCACTCCTTCGCTGCCCGGGCGGTGTGTTTGGGATGATTGTCATGCTGAAAGACCCAGCCACGTTTCATCTTCAATGCCCTTGCTGATAGAAGGAGGTTTTCACTCAAAATTCACTCAAAAAAGTTGTTTGATTTGACAATCAGGACAGTGTCCTCAAAAAAGAAAAAGTTGTTCTTTAACTGTTTCATTAAAACGTTTTATTTTACAAATGAATGGAATATATTTATTTGAAATATAATTTCATGCTCTTGGGGAGTGGGGAGGGGGTTCTCTGTCTCAGACTTGGAAAAAGTCTGGTTTAATGTTAAAGTTAGCTAGATAGCTAGGTACCAGCTAAAGCAGCCATTACAACATCAGCTTCCTCACAACAAACCAGGCCTCGGTTGATCCTTTTATGCACATCAATACATGAGATAAGCACATTGCAACTGCCAATGTTATCAAACAATAAAAAAAAAAAAGTATTAGTCACATGCGCCGAATACAACAGGTGAAGACCTTACAGTGAAATTATTATAATAATTCAAGGTAATTGAGGTAATATGTACACATAGATAAAGTTAGTAAAATGACTAATCACAGAAAATAACAACTTAAATATGCATAGATAATAACAGAGAGTAGCAGCGTTGTAAAGGAGGGGAAGGGGCAGTGAAATTAGTCTTGGTAGCCATTTGATTAGATGTTTTGGTGTCTTATGGCTTAGGGGTGGAAGCTGTTTAGAAGCCTCTTGGACCTAGACTTGGCACTCCGGTACCAGTCTATGTCTAGAGCAGTCTATGACTAGGGTGGCTGGAGTCTTTGACAATATTTAGGGCCTTCCTCTGACACCGCCTGGTATAGAGGTCCTGCATGGCAGGAAGCTTTGCCCCAGTGAAATACTGGGACGTACGCACTACCCTCTGTAGTGTCTTGCAGTCGGAGGCTGAGCAGTTGCCATACCAGGCAGGATGCTCTCGATGGTGCAGCTGTAGAACCTTTTGAGGATCTGAGGACCCATGCCAAATCTTTTCAGTCTCCTGAGGGGGGATAGGCTTTGTCGTGCCCTCTTCATGACTGTGTGCTTGGACCATGTTAGTTTGTTGATGTGGACACCAAGGAACTTGAAGCTCTCAACCTGCTCCACTACAGCCCCGTCGATGAGAATGGGGGCGTGCTCGGTCCTCTTTTTCCTGTAGTCCACTATTATCTCCATTGTTTTGATCACATTGAGGGAGAGGTTGTTGTCCTGGCACCACACGGCCAGGTCTCTGACCTCCTCTCTATAGGCTGTCTCGTCGTTGTCGGTGATATGGCCTACCACTGTTGTGTCATCTGCAATTTTAATGACGGTGTTGGAGTTGTGCCTGGCCGTGCGGTCATGAGTGAACAGGGAGTACAGGAAGGGACTGAGCATGCACCCCTGAGGGGCCCTTGTCTTGAGGATCAGAGTGGCAGATGTGTTGTTACCTACCCTTACCACCTGGGGGCGGCCCGTCAGGAAGTCCAGGATCCAGTTGCAGAGGGAGGTGTATAGTCCCAGGGTCCTCAGCTTATTGATGAGTATTGAGGGCAATATCGTGTTGAACGCTGAGCTGTAGTCAATGAGTAGCATTCTCACATAGGTGTTCCTTTTGTCCAGGTGGGAAAGGGCAGTGTTGAGTGCAATAGAGATTGCATCATCGGTGGATCTGTTTGGGCGGTATGCAAATTGGAGTGGGTCTTGGGTTTCTGGGATAATGGTGTTGATGTGAGCCATGACCAGCCTTTCAAAGCACTTCATAGCTACAGACGTGAGTGCTACGGGTCACTAGTCGATTAGGCAGGTTACCTTTGTATTCCTGGGCACAGGGACTATGGTGGTGTGCTTGAGACATGTTGGTATTACAGACTCGTACAGGGAGAGGTTGAAAATGTCAGTGAAGACACTTGTCAGTTGGTCAGCGCATGCTCGGAGTACCCGTCCTGGTAATCCGTTGGGCCCTGCGGCCTTGTGAATGTTGACCTGTTTCAAGGTCTTACTCACTGTGGACAGCGTGATCACACAGTCTTCCGGGAAAGCTGGTGCTCTCATGCATATTTCAGTGTTATTTGCCTCAAAGCGAGCATAGAAGTAGTTTAGCTCGTCTGGTAGGCTCGTGTCACTGGGCAGCTCTCGGTTATGCTTCCCTTTGTAGTCTGTAATAGGTTGCAAGCCCTGCCACATAAGACAAACGTCGGAGCCGGTGCATTACGATTCGATCTTAGATGCTTTGCCTGTTTGATGGTTCGTTGGAGGGCAGAGCAGGATTTCTTATAAGCTTCCGGGTTAGAGTCCCGCTCCTTGAAAGCAGCAGTTCTAGCCTTTAGCTCAGTGCGGATGCTGCCTGTAATCAATGGCTTCTGGTTGGGGGTATGTATGTAGAGTCGCTGTGGGGACGACGTCATCGATGCACTTATTGATAAAGCCAGTGACTGATGTGGTGTACTCCTCAATGCCATCAGAGGAACCCCTGAACATACTCCAGTCTGTGCTATCAAAACAGTCCTGTAGCTTAGCATCTGCTTCATCTGACCACTTTCTTATTGACCGAGTCACTGTTGCTTCCTGCTTTAATTTCTGCTTGTAAGCAGGAATCAGGAGGGTAGAATTATGTTCAAATTTTCCAAATGGAGGGCAAGGGAGAGTTTTGTATGCGTCTCTGTGTGTGGAGTAAAGGTGGTCTAGAGTTTTTTCCCTCTGGTTGCATATTTAATATGCTGGTAGAAATTTGGTCAAACCGATTTTAGTCCTGTCCTGCCTGAGTTTCAGTTCATTCTGGGTCTGACACATTCCCTGGCTGCTTACCTTGGCCTGGTCTCACACTTGTGTGTGTGTGTGATAATGTATGATTGTTATTTTAGCTCCAGTTCCTGTGCTCCTCCGAGGCAGGATGGGAGACCACAGAGAGAAACCGCAGAGAAAGAGTGTGTGTGTGTGTGTGTGCACGTTAGTGTGTGCACGTGTGTGTGTGTGTGTGTGTGTGTGTGTGTGTGTGTGTGTGTGTGTGTGTGTGTGTGTGTGTGTGTGTGTGTGTGTGTGATACATTGCATATTTACATGGCAAAAGTTCATTCCTGTCCTTTGAAGTGGAGAGTATCAATGTCTAAAGAAAACACAGAGTAAAGGGCTATGAGGGTGTGTGTGTGTGTGTGTGTGTGTGTGTGTGTGTGTGTGTGTGTGTGTGTGTGTGTGTGTGTGTGTGTGTGTGTGTGTGTGGGTGTGTGTGTGTGGGGGTGTGTGTGTGTGTGTGTGTGTGTGTGTGTGTGTGTGTGTGGGTGTGTGTGTGGTGTGTGTGTGTGTGTGTGTGTGTGTGTGTGTGTGTGTGTGTGTGTGTGTGTGTGTGTGTGTGTGTGTGTGTGTGGGGTGTGTGTGTGTGTGTGTGGGGGGGGGGGGTGGGGGTGGGGGTGTGTGTGTGTGTGTGTGGGGGGGGTGGGGGTGGGGGTGTGTGTGTGGGGTGTGTGTGTGTGGGGGGGGGGGGGTGTATGTGGGTGTGGAAAACCCAATTTATCACAATTCATCTCTAAGTCTCTCCCTCTATCAGCAGTTTGTCCTATAGCAGAAGACTGATGTTCGTTTATATTCGGTCTGTTCATTCATAGAGACCTCACATCTTTCTCTCACTTTGTGCATGTGTTTGCGTGTGTGGATGTGCGTTTTTGTGTATTATCTCATGGCAGCAGTCTGAAAGAAACCATTTAAAAAACAGACAGAGGAGAGAAAGATAGAAGGAGATACTGAGAGAGATAGATAGTGACAGAGAGTAGAAGTTGAATAAACTCACTGAAGCCTTACACATTAATATCTCAACAGTCAACATTATAACAATGACTCATACACATTATTAGCTGAACAGTCAACATTATTACAATGACTCATACACATTATTAGCTGAACAGTCAACATTATTACAAGGACTCATACACATAAATATTTCAACATTCAACATTATAACAATGACTCATACACATTATTAGCTGAACAGTCAACATTATAACAATGACTCATACACATTATTAGATGAACAGTCAACATTATAACAATGACTCATACACATTATTAGATGAACAGTCAACATTATTACAAGGACTCATACACATTATTAGCTGAACAGTCACCATTATAACAATGACTCATACACATTATTAGCTGAACAGACAATGTTATAATAAAGACTGAAGATGCTGCACATTTCTTGGAGGAAAATACTAATATGCTTTTTTTGTCTTCACATAAATTTGGTAGTCAGCCATATTCATTTACTCCAGACCAGAAGGTGGCAGTAGTGCTGCCTTCTTAAACTTTGTTTGGCATATCCATGCTGCTAGATAGCCAATTTAAGGCTAATTAACTGCGCTAATGTGGCTAAATAGATAGGATTTGAAGAATCCATTTGAGAGAAAATTACCACACCTAGATAACAAGCTAGAAAGATGACGAATAAATAATTTAATTCACGATAACTAGCTATCTACACGTAGCACACCATATATAGCTACTTGCTACGGGTAGCACAACATATATAGCTAGCTAGCTACATGTCGCACAGCATATATAGCTAGCTAGCTAGCTACATGTAGCACAACATATATAGCTAGCTAGCTACACATAACACAACATATATAGCTAGACAGCTACACATTGCACAACATATATAGCTAGACAGCTACACATAGCACAACATATATAGCTAGCTAGCTACACATAGCACAACATGTATAGGTAGCTAGCCACATGTAGCACAACAAATATATAGCTAGCTAGCTACACGTAGCACAACATATATAGCTAGCTAGCTACATGTAGCACAACATATATAGCTAGCTAGCTACATGTAGCACAACAAATATAGCTAGCTACATGTAGCACAACATATATAGCTAGCTAGCCACATGTGTCACAACATATATAGCTAGCTAGCTACACATAGCACAACATATATCGCTAGCTACACATAGCACAACATATATACAGTAGCTAGCTAGTTACACGTAGCACACCATATAGCTAGCTAGCTACACATAGCACAACATATATACAGTAGCTAGCTAGTTACACGTAGCACAACATATATACAGTAGCTAGCTAGTTACACGTAGCACAACATATATACAGTAGCTAGCTAGTTACACGTAGCACAACATATATACAGTAGCTAGCTAGTTACACGTAGCACACCATATAGCTAGCTATAGATACTACACTGACTTTTGGCAGAACCGGCAGCTGTTCATGAAAACAAATTTGTGATTTAATAATAATGTTTCTAGGTACAGTAGGAGGAAGCATTTAGTGTTAAGCACTGTGTGCACTTGCTACACTTACCATCCCATTTGTCTCATACGAAGTGTGACTGGCTAAGCTAGCAAGTTAACGTTAGCTAGCTAATGGGCAATTTTCGTGCACATTATCAAACTTCAGAAGTAATGCTCCTTCAAGCGTTACTGAAGTCATGGTTTTAAAATATAAAACTACATCTTACACGAGAAAAATATTATTATTATGCAGATTTATTCGAAGCCGCAAGATTGTCGGGCACCCAGCAGGCAGTACCTATTGTATTCCTAGCAAGCAAAGGAATGGTCCCCTCATAGAGATAGATAGAGGACTCATCTTCAATTCTCAAATCAAATGTATTAGTAACATGCGCCGAATACAGCATTTCACCTCACAGTGAAATTCTTACTTACGAGCCCCTAACCAACAATGCAGTTTAAAAAAATACGGATAATAAAAATAATAAAAGTAACAAGTAATTAAAGAGCAGCAGTAAAATAACAATAGCGAGACTATATACAGGGGGGTACCGGTACAGAGTCAATGTGCGGAGGCACCGGTTAGTTAATTAAGGTAATATGTACATGCAGGTAGAGTTATTAAAGTGACAATGCATAGATGACAACAACAGAGAGTAGCAGCGGTGTAAAAGGGGGGGGGCAATGCAAATTATGTGGGTATCCATTTCATTCAATTTTCAGGAGTCTTATGGCTTGGGGGTAGAAGCTGTTTAGAAGCCTCTTGGACCTAGACTTGGCGCTCCGGTACCACTTGCCGTGGGGTAGCAGAGAAAACAATCTATGACTAGGGTGGCTGGAGGCTTTGACAATTTTTAGGGCCTTCCTCTGACACCGCATAGTATAGAGGTCCTGGATGACAGGAAGCTTTGCCCATGTGATGTACTGGGACGTACGCACTACCCTCTGTAGGGCCTTGCGGTCGGAGGCCAAGCAGTTGCCAGACCAGGCAGTTGCCATACCAGGCAGGATGCTCTCGATGGTGAAGCTGTAGAAACGTTTGAGAATCTGAGGACCCATGCCAAATCTTTTCAGTCTCCTAAGGGGGAATAAGTTTTGTCGTGGCCTCTTCATGACTGTCTTGGTGTGCTTGGACCATGTTAGTTTGTTGGTGATGTGGACACCAAGGAACTTGAATCTCTCAACCTGCTCCACTACAGCCCCATCGATGAGAATGGGGGTGTGCTCGGTCCTCTTTTTCCTATAGTCCACAATCATCTCCTTTGTCGTGATCATGTTGAGGGAGAGGTTGTTGTCCTGGCACCACACGGCCAGGTCTCTGACCTCCTCCCTATAGGTTGTCTCGTCATTGTTGGTGATATGGCCTACCACTGTTGTGTCATCAGCAAACTTAATGATGGTGTTGGAGTTGTGCCTGGCAGTGCAGTCATGAGTGAACAGGGAGTACAGGAGGGGACTGAGCACACACCACTGAGGGGCCCCTGTTTTGAGGATCAGCGTGGCGGATGTGTTGTTAGTTACCTTTACCACCTGGGGGCGGCCCGTCAGGAAGTTCAGGATCCAGTTACAGAGGGAGGTGTTTAGTCCAGATATTTAGCGTATTGATGAGTTTTGAGGGCACTATGGTGTTGAACGCTCAGCTGTAGTCAATGAATAGCATTCTCATGTAGATGTTCCTTTTGTCCAGGTGGGAAAGGCCAGTGTGGAGTGCAATAGAGATTGCATCATCTGTGGATCTCGGTATGCAAATTGGAGTGGATCTAGGGTTTCTGGGATAATGGTGTTGATATGAGCCATGACCAGCCTTTTCAAAGCACTTCATAACTACAGACGTGATTGCTACGGGTCGGTAGTCATTGAGGCAGGTTACTTAGTGTTCTTGGACTCAGGGACTATGGTGTTCTGCTTAAAACATATTAGTATTACAGACTCGTACAGGGAGAGGTTGAAAATGTCAGTGAAGACAGTTGCCAGTTGGTCAGCGCATGCTCGCAGTACACGTCCTGGTAATCCGTCTGGCCCCGCGGCCTTGTGAATGTTGACATGTTTAAAGGTCTTACATCGGCTGCGGAGAGCGTGATAACACAGTCTTCAGGAACAGCTGGTGCTCTCATGCATGTTTCAGCGTTATTTCCCTCAAAGGGAGCATTGAAGTAGTTTAGCTCGTCTGGTAGGCTCGTATCACTGGGCATCTCTCGGCTTTGCTTTCCTTTGTAGTCTGTAATGGTTTGCAAGCCCTGCCACATCCGACGAGCGTCTGAGCCGGTGTAGTACGATTCAATCTCAGTCCTGTATTGAAGCTTTTCCTGTTTGATGGTTCATCGGAGGGCAAAGCGGGATTAGAGTCCCGCTCTTTGAAAGCAGCAGCTCTAGCCTTTAGCTCAGTGCGGATGTTGCCTGTAATCCATTGCTTCTGGTTGGGGTATGTACGTACAGTCACTGTGGGAACAACGTCATCGATGTACTTATTGATGAAGCCAATGACTGATGTGCTGTACTCCTCAATACCATCGGAGGAATCCCGGAACATATTCCAGTCTGTGCTATCAAAACAGTCCCTTAGCTTAGCATCTGCTTCATCTGATCACTTTTTTATTAATCGAGTCATTGGTGCTTCCTGCTTTAATTTTTTGTTTGTAAGCAGGAATCAGGAAGATAGAATTATAGTCAGATTTGCCAAATGGAGGGCGAGGGAGAGCTTTGTACGCATCTCTGTGTGTGGAGTAAAGGTGGTCCAGAGTTTTTTTCCCCTCTGTTTGCACATTTAACTTGCTGATAGAAATTTGGTAAGACGGATTTAAGTTTCCCTACATTAAGGTCCCCGGCTTCTAGGAGCGCCACCTCTGGGTGAGCGTTTTCCTCTTTGCTTATGCCGGAATCAAATCAAATCAAATGTTATTTTATTGGTCACATACACATGATGTTAATGCAGCTCATTCAGTGCGGTCTTAGTGCATCAGTCTGTGGTGGTATGTAGACAGCTATGAAAAATACAGATGAAAACTCTCTCGGTAGATAGTGTGGTCTACAGCTTATCATGAGATACTCTACCTCAGGCGAGCAAAACCTCGTGCACCAGCTGTTGTTTACAAAACTACATAGACCGCCACCCTTGTCTTACCAGACACCGCTGTTCTGTCCTGCCGATACAGCGTATAACCAGCCATCTGTATGTTGATAATGTCGTCGTTCAGCTACGATTTTATTCTCCAAGGATTGCACGTTTACTAGCAGAATGGAAGGAAGTGGGGCTTTATTTGATCGCCTACGAATTCTCAGAAGGCATCCCGCTCTCCGGCCCCTTTTTCTCCGTCTTCTCTTCACGCAAATCATGGGGATCTGGGTCTGTTCCCAGGGAAGCAGTATATCATTCACGTCGGGCTCGTTGGACTCATTAAAGGAAAAAGGATTCTGCCAGTCCGTGGTGAGTAATCGCAGTTCTGTTACCCAGAAGTTTATTTTCGGTCATAAGAGACGGTAGCAGCAACATTATGTACAAAAATACAAAAATAAGTTTAAGAAACAAACAAAAAACACAATCGGCTAGGAATAAGTAAAATGTCTTGTTCTCTGGCGCCATCTTGCCAGAAGAACCAGATCATCTGTTATCTCTATGGTTCCCATACAGGGCAGGCGGGGGGGGGGGGGGGGGTGTTTGTACCATAACTCCCCCTTCATCATCAGAAAAAAGAATGTGGATAAAGTTTTTAGCGGTATGTAGATGATGAAACCACAAGACTTTTCAGCGCTAATATGCAAACACACACACACACACACACACACACACACACACACACACACACACACACACACAATTGCAAGCACACATACACGTGAACACACACACTAATCTCTACAGTGACTCTGAGGCGCCTCATAAGAACTCCATTAAGATTAGGAGAGAGAGGAGAGAGAGGGGGAGACTGATAAAATGATCTGGTTCTTCTCAGCAACACCAGGAACAAACTAGCCTGGGAGACGCTGTGTGTGTGCGTGTGTGTGCGTGTGTGCGTGTGTGCGTGTGCGTGTGTGTGTGTGTGTGTGTGTGTGTGTGCGTGTGTGCGTGTGCGCGTGTGTGTGTGTGTGTGTGTGTGGGTGGTTGTGTGGGTGTTGGTCGGTTGGTGGGTGTGGGTGTGTGTGTGGGTGGGTGTGTGCACCCAAAAGCCTCTAAAGAAGTTAATTACATCCACAGGGAAAATACTTTATATAAGACACATTATTACCGCTACTGTTATAAATGAGAGAGGGAGGAAGAGAGGGATGGGGAAAGGGAGGGAGAGAGGGACAGAGGGAGGGGGGAGGGAGGTATAAAGAGAGAGGGATGTATAACTGGGTAGAGAGGTATAGAGAGAGGGAGGTAAAACTGGGTAGAGAAGTAAAGAGAGAGGGAGGTAAAACTGGGTAGAGAGGTAAAGAGAGAGGGAGGTAAAACTGGGTAGAGAGGTAAAGAGAGAGGGAGGTAAAACTGGGTAGAGAGGTAAAGAGAGAGGGAGGTAAAACTGGGTAGAGAGGTATAGAGAGAGGGAGGTAAAACTGGGTAGAGAGGTATAGAGAGAGGGATGTATAACTGGGTAGAGAGGTATAGAGAGAGGGAGGTATAACTGGGTAGAGAGGTATAGAGAGAGGGAGGTATAGCTGGGTAGAGAGGTATAGAGAGAGGGAGGTATAACTGGGTAGAGAGGTATAGAGAGAGGGAGGTAAAACTGGGTAGAGAGGTATAGAGAGAGGGAGGTAAAACTGGGTAGAGAGGTATAGAGAGAGGGAGGTATAACTGGGTAGAGAGGTATAGAGAGAGGGAGGTAAAACTGGGTAGAGAGGTAAAGAGAGAGGGATGTATAACTGGGTAGAGAGGTATAGAGAGAGGGATGTATAACTGGGTAGAGAGGTATAGAGAGAGGGAGGTATAACTGGGTAGAGAGGTAAAGAGACAGGGAGGTAAAACTGGGTAGAGAGGTATAGAGAGAGGGATGTATAGAGAGAGGGAGGTATAACTGGGTAGAGAGGTATAGAGAGAGGGATGTATAACTGGGTAGAGAGGTAAAGAGACAGGGAGGTAAAACTGGGTAGAGAGGTATAGAGAGAGGGATGTATAACTGGGTAGAGAGGTATAGAGAGAGGGAGGTATAACTGGGTAGAGAGGTAAAGAGACAGGGAGGTAAAACTGGGTAGAGAGGTATAGAGACAGGGAGGTAAAACTGGGTAGAGAGGTAAAGAGAGAGGGAGGTATAACTGGGTAGAGAGGTATAGAGAGAGGGAGGTAAAACTGGGTATAGAGGTAAAGAGAGAGGGATGTATAAAAGTGGAGACGAATTTGAAAGCCTTTGTTAATTCTTAAGACTAGGGGGCGACATTTTTGTTTTTGGCTAAAAAACGTACCCATTTGAAACTGCCTATTTCTCAGCCCCCGAAACTAGAATATGCATATAAGTGTCAGATTAGGATAGAAAACACTCTGAAGTTTCCAAAACTGTAAACATTTTGTCTGTGAGTTAAACAGAACTGATATTGCAGGCTAAAACCTGGGGAAAATCCAATCAGGAAGTGACCCTGTTTTTGAAACCTCTCTGTTCCTAAGCATCCCTATTCCCCATTGAAAGGGATATCAACCAGACTTCTTTTTCTATGGCTTCCCTGAGGTGTCAACAGCCTTTAGACATAGTTTCAGGCTTTTATTTTGAAGAATGAGCGTGAAAGGGCACATTGCGTAAGTGGATAGGTGGGGGCTCTCAGAGTGAGTTCTGCGTAACAGAGAAAGGCACCCATTGTTACTCCCGGTCCTAGTGAAAAGCCAACTGTCCCGGTTGATATATTATCGAATAGATATTTGAAAAACACCCTGAAGATGGATTATAAAAAACGTTTGACATGTTTCTGTGGACATTATGGATATAATTTGGGATTTTTGTCGGCGTTGTCGCGTGCGCTCTTTCCGGTGGATTCCTGGGCATAACGCATCAAACTAACGGAGTTATTTGGATATAAAAAATATCTTTATGGAACAAAAGGAACATTTGTTGTCTAACTGGGAGTCTCGTGAGTGAAAACATCCGAAGATCATCAAAGGTAAACGATTAATTTGATTGCTTTTCTGATTTTCGTGACCAAGTTACCTGATGCTAGGTGTACTTATTGTTTTGTCGAGCGATCGATAAATTTACACAAACGCTTGTATTGCTTTCGCTGTAAAGCATAATTTCAAAATCTGAGACGACAGATGGATTAACAAAAGGCTAAGCTGTGTTTTGCAATATTGCACTTGTGATTTCATGAAATTATATTATATTATATACCTGTGGCGCTAGGCTATGCTAGTCAGCGTTTCTGATGACAATTATCCCGGATCCGGGATGGGTGGTTCAGAAAGGTTAAGGCCTTTTGGAATGCAAGTGTAAATCACCAAATATGAATTGATAGGTTGTAATGTGTAAACACTTTACCTAGCCGCAAACCTGTATGCATCAATCCTTTGTAATTACAGTAAAATACTGTGAAATACAAATCCCTCCCCTTTAATGAATTTCATCCATTCATTCATATTATGGTAACATGTACTTCTTCTTTTTTTGCAGAATAATACAAACATTTTTAATGGTATTGTACAGTGTGTCATTAAACAGTACTTGCTTTTTTTTGTGCAGTTAAAATTGGCAAAAGAAAAACACGCAGTTTTTACGGGCGGTGAGACAGGGATGCAGCTTAAGCCCCACCCGCTTTGACATATATAACAATGAATTGGCACTAGAGCAGTCTGCAGCACCCGGCCTCACCCTACTTAGACTCTGAAGTCAAATGTCTACTGTTTGCAGATTATATGCAGATTATATGGTGTTTCTGTCCCCAACCAAGCAGTCCCTATAGCAGCGCCTAGATGTTCTGCACCGATTCTGTCAGACCTGGGCCCAGAAAGTAAATCTCAATAAGACAAAAATAATGGTGTTACAATAAAGGTCCTGTCGCCAGGACCATAAAAACAAATTCCATCTAGACACCGTTAACCTAGAGCACACTAAACAACTATACGTACATCGGCCTAAACATCAGCACCACAGGTAATTTCCACAAAGCTGTGAGCGATCTGAGAGACAAAGCCAGAAGGGCCTTCTACACCATCAAAAGGAATGTAAAATGTGACATCCCAATTAGCATCTGGCTAAAAAATACATTAATCAGTTATAGAACCCATTGCCTTTTATGGTTGGGAGGTCTGGGGTCCGCTCTCCAACCAAGACTTCACAAAATAGGACAAAAATCAAATTGAGACTCTGCATGCATCATTCTGCAAAAACATCCTCTGTGTACAATGTAAAACACCAAGCAATGCATGCAGAGCAGAATTAGGATGATTCCCACACATTTTCAAAATCCAGAAAAGAGCAATTAAATTCTACAACCACCTAAAAAGAAGTGATTCTCAAACCTCTGCTGAGACTCTGCTGAGAGTCGGGGCACTCTGCTGAGAGTCGGGGCACTCGGCTGAGAGTCGGGGCACTCTGCTGAGAGTCGGGGCACTCGGCTGAGAGTCGGGGCACTCTGCTGAGAGTCGGGGCACTCTGCTGAGAGTCGGGGCACTCTGCTGAGAGTCGGGGCACTCTGCTGAGAGTCGGGGCACTCGGCTGAGAGTCGGGGCACTCGACTGAGAGACAGACTCGGCAGTATTACTTATGGCTAGAATGTGGGGATTGTGGTCGTGACGATTCTGGTGTCAGTTATCTGGCCCAAATGTATTACTTGGGTGTCATGTATTTCCAGGAGTGGTGGGTGTAGAGTCAGGCGCAGAGACCAAACTTCCAAAGAAATGCGTTTATTTCGCGTAATCAAGCCAAACCAGAGAGAGGAAGAGGGATAGCTGGAGGAAGAGGGATAGAGGGAGGGACAGAGAGAGGACGAGGGATAGAGAGAGGAAGAGGGATAGAGAGAGGAAGAGGGATAGTGGGAGGAAGAGGGATAGAGGGAGGGACAGAGAGAGGAAGAGGGATAGAGAGAGGAAGAGGGATAGAGAGAGGAAGAGGGATAGAGAGAGGAAGAGGGATAGAGAGAGAAAGAGGGATAGAGAGAGGAAGAGGGATAGAGAGAGGAAGAGGAAGAGGGATAGAGAGAGGAAGAGGGATAGAGAGAGGAAGAGGGATAGAGGGAGGGACAGAGAGAGGAAGAGGGATAGAGAGAGGAAGAGGGATAGCGAGAGGAAGAGGGATAGAGAGAGAAAGAGGGATAGAGAGAGGAAGAGGGATAGAGAGAGGAAGAGGAAGAGGGATAGAGAGAGGAAGAGGGATAGATAGAGGAAGAGGAAGATGGATAGAGAGAGGAAGAGGGATAGAGAGAGGAAGAGGGATAGAGAGAGAAAGAGGGATAGAGAGAGGAAGAGGGATAGAGAGAGGAAGAGGGATAGAGAGAGGAAGAGGGATAGAGAGAGGAAGAGGGATAGAGAGAGGAAGAGGGATAGCGGTCCAAAAGACTAGGGTCCAAAAGACTAGGGCCCAAAAGGCTAGGGCCCAAAAGGCTAGGGCCCAAAAGACTAGGGTCCAAAAGACTAGGGCCCAAAACACTAGGGCCCAAAAGACTAGGGTTCAAAAGACTAGGGTACAAAAGGCTAGGGCCCAAAAGGCTAGGGCCCAAAAGACTAGGGCCCAAAAGGCTAGGGCCCAAAAGACTAGGGCCCAAAAGGCTAGGGCCCAAAAGACTAGGGCCCAAAAGGCTAGGGCCCAAAAGACTAGGGCCCAAAAGACTAGGGCCCAAAAGGCTAGGGCCCAAAAGACTAGGGCCCAAAAGACTAGGGTACAAAAGGCTAGGGCCCAAAAGACTAGGGTCCAAAAGGCTAGGGCCCAAAAGACTAGGGCCCAAAAGGCTAGGGCCCAAAAGACTAGGGCCCAAAAGGCTAGGGCCCAAAAGACTAGGCTCCAAAAGACTAGGGTCCAAAAGACTAGGGTCCAAAAGGCTAGGGTCCAAAAGACTAGGGCCCAAAAGACTAGGGCCAGCTCTGGCTGCATGTGTAGGTATGGATGTGGGTACCCAGACCTGCAAGACACTGCTTGTGTCAGCCTGCTGTCAGCCTGGTGTCAACCTGGTGGTGTCAGCCTGGTGTCAACCTGGTGTCAGCCTGGTGTCAGCCTGGTGTCAACCTGGTGTCAGCCTGGTGTCGTCAGCCTGGTGTCAGCCTGGTGTCGTCAGCCTGGTGTCAACCTGGTGTCAACCTGGTGTCAACCTGGTGTCAGCCTGGTGTCAACCTGGTGTCAACCTGGTGTCAGCCTGGTGTCAACCTGGTGTCGTCAGCCTGGTGTCAACCTGGTGTCGTCAGCCTGGTGTCAACCTGGTGTCGTCAGCCTGGTGTCAACCTGGTGTCAACCTGGTGTCAACCTGGTGTCAGCCTGGTGTCAGCCTGGTGTCGTCAGCCTGGTGTCGTCAGCCTGGTGTCGTCAGCCTGGTGTCAACCTGGTGTCAACCTGGTGTCAGCCTGGTGTCGTCAGCCTGGTGTCAGCCTAATGTCAACCTGGTGTCAGCCTGGTGTCAGCTTGGTGTCAGCCTGGTGTCAGCTTGGTGTCAGCCTAATGTCAACCTGTTGTCAGCCTGGTGTCAGCCTGGTGTCAGCCTGGTGTCAGCCTGGTGTCAGCCTGGTGTCAGCCTTGGGCCTTGACAGTGAATCACGTGATGTTTCAGGCAACAGATGGCGCCGTCAGACATGGCAACGCTGCTTCTAGCTCCAAAGCAACTTTGCAGTATTTAGTTTTTTTGTGTTTTATGGCTTAAATTATTAGCCCAGAACGTTTTTGTGTTATTACATACAGCTTTTGGATATCAGAACGGCGGTAACTCACCAGTATTACGTCCAGGAATACGACCTTCCAGCATTGGATCCTTTGTTCGTACCCACCAGGGCAATTCAACAATAACTTTTGACTTGATTTTCTCTCATAGTGAACCAACCTGAGAAAATGAGACTTCATTCCCCAGATAAAGGGCTTTAGCTCAATGGGCAAACAGTCTTACGATGGGCAGAAAACCCAGTCACACTGATTAGGAACAGTAAGAGTAATTGAGGCCTATGAAACCAGGCTGTATGTAGCCTTAATGAAGCTTGTATGTAGCCCATACAGTTGAAGTGGGAAGTTTACATCCACCTTAGCCAAATACATTTAAACTCAGTTTTTCACAATTCCTGACATTTAATCATAGTAAAAATTCCCTGTCTTACGTCAGTTAGGATCACCACTTTATTTAACAATGTGAAATGTCAGAATAATGGTAGAGAGAATGATTTATTTCAGCTTTTATTTCTTTCATCACATTCCCAGTGGGTCAGAAGTTTACATATACTCAATTAGTATTTTGTGGCATTGCCTTTAAATTGTTTAACTTGGGTCAAATGTTTTGGGTAGCCTTCCACAAGCTTCCCACAATAAGTTGGCTGAATTTTGGCCCATTCCTCCTGACAGAGCTGGTGTAACTGAGTCAGGTTTGTGGCCTCCTTGCTCGCACATGCTTTTTCAGTTCTAACCACACATTTTTATAGGATTGATGTCAGGGCATTGTGACGGCCACTCCAATACCTTGACTTTGTTGTCCTTCAGCGATTTTGCCACAACTTTGGAAGTATGCTTGGGGTCATTGTTCATTTGGAAGCCCCCTTTGCGACCAAATTTTAACTTACTGACTGATGTCTTGAGATGTTGCTTCAATATATCCACATAATTTTCCCACCTCATGATGACATCTATTTTGTGAAGTGCACCAGTCCCTCCTGCAGCAAAGCACCCCCACAACATGATGCTGCCACCCCCGTGTTTCACGGTTGGGATGGTGTTCTTCGGCTTGCAAGCTTCCTCCTTTTTCCTCCAAACATAACGATGGTCATTATGGCCAAAAGTTATATTTTTGTTTCATCAGACAAGAGGACCTTTCTCCAAAAAGTACGACCTTTATCCCCATTTGCAGTTGGAAACCGTAGTCTGGCTTTTATATGGTGGATTTGGAGCAGTGGCTTCTTCCTTGCTGAGCGGCCTTTCAGGTTATGTTGATATAGGACTCGTTTTACTGTGGATATAGATACTTTGTACCTGTTTCCTCCAGCATCTTCACAAGGTTCCTTTGCTGTTGTTCTGCCTTCTGATTTGCACTTTTCGCACCAAAGTATGTTCATCTCTTGGAGACAGAACGCCTTTCCTTCCTGAGTGGTATGGCGGCTGCGTGGTCCCATGGGATTTATACTTGCGTACTATTGCTTGTGCAGATGAACATGGTACCTTCAGGCGTTTGAAAATTGCTTCCAAGGATGAACCAGACTTGTGGAGGTCTACAATTTTGGCTGATTTCTTTGGATTTTCCCATTATGTCAAGCAAAGAGACACTGAGTGTGAAGGTAGGCCTTGAAATACATCCACAGATACACTTCCAATTGACTCAAATGATGTCAATTAGCCTATCAGAAGCTTCTAAAGCCATGACGTTTTTTTAGGAAATTTTCCAAGCTGTTTAAAGGCACAGTCAACTTAGTGTATTGAAAACGTCTGACCCACTGGATTTGTGATACAGTGAATTATAAGTTGAATAATCTGTCTGAAAACAATTGTTGGAAAAATTACTTGTGTCATGCGCAAAGTAGATGTCCTAACCGACTTGCTAAAACTATAGTTTGTTAACAAGAAATTTGTGGAGTGGTTGAAAAACGAGTTTTAATGACTCCAACCTAAGTGTATGTAAACTTCCGACTTCAACTGCAGCTAGCTAGCTAGGTAATCAATTAACCTAACTAGGTAAACAAAGTGTAAGATCACACGCATCACGTAATGTTAGCTAACGAGCCAGCCAGCTAACGTTAGCTAGTTAAGCAACATTGAACACAGTGCCAAATCATGTCGTTACTGCAGTGCATGAAAATGCTGGGAGCTAACCAACCAGGTACAATGTTTGCTAGTTAACATACTAGCTAGAAAAGCAAACAGCTCTGGGATACGAATAATAATGTCATTTAGGGAGACAGCCAGCTAAAGTTAGCTAGCTAGCTAACAGTGCACCTTAGCTTAAGACATGTAGCTAGCTAGCTAGCTAGGTAAAAAATGTACCTAAAAAATGAATATTTATATTCTAATATAATATATTTATAATATAATATAAACCCTGCATGCAGACTGCTGTAAGATTGTCCAGAGGAAAACTACAAACAATGCATACAGGGCAGATTTAGGCCAATATCCACTAACAAATTAAAGTTTTGGGAACATCTAAAATACAGTAACGCCAGTGGAGGCTGGTGAATTGAAAAATTGAGGAGGATGGAAGACCCACAGTATAGGCGTGGACTGAATGACAAAGCACATTTGAAAAATCACCAAAGACAAAATTATTTTAACCTAAAACGTTTAATAAAGACATTTAGAGCAAAATTATATGGGTAATGGGAATCAGTGGGCTACTTACAGTGTTGGAAAGGGCAGCAGTGATTTAATGAGGGTATGAGGCATGAGTAGCGGTGGGCAGAGTCTTGATTTCAGTGCAGGACAGGGGTTGAGGTGTTCAGAGGCGTCCGTGCAGGACAGGGGTTGATGTGTTCAGTGGGGTACAGACTGTTCAGTTCTTCAGAGGGGTACAGACTGTTCAGTTCTTCAGAGGGGTACAGACTGTTCAGTTCTTCAGAGGGGTACAGACTGTTCAGTTCTTCAGAGGGGTACAGACTGTTCAGTTCTTCAGAGGGGTACAGACTGTTCAGTTCTTCAGAGGGGTACAGACTGTTCAGTTCTTCAGAGGGGTACAGACTGAATAGTATACTCACATAGGTGTTCCTTTTGTCCAGGTGGGAAAGGGCAGTGTGGAGTGCAATAGAGATGGCATCATCTGTGGATCTGTTAGGATGATATACAAATTGCAGTGGGTCTAGGGTTTCTGGGATAAATGGTGTTGATGTGAACCGTGACCAGCCTTTCAAAGCACATCATGGCTACAGACGTGTGTGCTACGGGTCGGTAGTCATTGAGGCAGGTCACCTTTGTGTTCTCGGGTGCAGAGACTATGGTGGTCTTCTTAAAACATGTTGGTATTACAGACTCAGACAGGGAGAGGTTGAAAATGTCAGTGAAGACACTTGCCAGTTGGTCAGCGCATGCTCAGATTACAAGTCCTGGTAATCCGTCTGGCCCTGCGGCCTTGTGAATGTTGACCTGTTTAAAGGTCTTATTCACATCGGCTGTGGAGAGCGTGATCACACAGTCATCCGGAACAGCTGATGCTCTCATGCATGTTTCAGTGTTACTTGCCTCGAAGCGAGCATAGAAGTAATTTAGCTCGTCTGGTAGGCTTGTGTCACTGGGCAGCAATCATCTGTGCTTCCCTTTGTAGTCTGTAATAGTTTGCAAGCATAGCGGGATTTCTTATAAGCTTCCGGGAAAGCGGCAGCTCTACCCTTTAGCTCAGTGCGAATGTTGCCTGTAATCCATGGCTTCTGGTTGGGGTATGTACCGAGTCACTGATGCTTCCTGCTTTAATATGTGCTTGTAAGGAGGAATTAGGAGGATAGAATTATGGTCAGATTTGCCAAATGGAGGGCGGGGGAGAGCTTTGTATGCATCTCTTTGAGTGTGGAGTTTAGGTGGTCCAGAGTTGTTTTCCCTCTGATTGCACATGTGACATGCTGATAGAAATCATGTAAAACTGATTTAAGTTTCCCTGCATTAACGTCCCCGGCCACTAGGAGCGCCTCCTCTGGATTATGGCAGCTCATTGAGTGTGGTCTCATGAAACATAAAATATTACAGTTTTGAATGTCTCGTTGGTAGTGTCATCTTTTATTTTCCAAATGGCCAATAGATTTACTCGCTCTCCTGCAAATTCTCAGAAGGTTTTTCTGAGTTTTTTTCTGAGGTTTTCAGAAGTTTTTTTTCTACGTCTTTTCTTCATGGACATGACAGGGATTTGGTTCCCGGGAAAGTCGGACTCGTCAGACTCATCAACCTTTCTAGCGCAGGCGTTCCGCTAGCGGAACCCCTCGACAACATTCCGCTGAAAAGGCAGCACGGGAAAATCCAAAATATTTTTTTGAAATATGTAACTTTCACACATTAAAACCTCTTCAGGCTGCAGGGTGAATATTGAAAAAACTGGAAAATATGCGCACATTTTCAAACGGCCTCTTAAGAAATTTTTGATATTCCAATATGCATATATTTACTATTATTGGATAGAAAACAGTCTATAGTTTCTAAAAACGTTTGAATTATTTCTCTAAGTTGAACAGAACTATTTTTACAGCCCATTTCCTATCCAGAATTGAGATTTCCAAAATGCGATGTCTCTCTTTAAGACCTTGTCTATAAAAGGTCATGACACTTAGGACCGTAGAAACACGTCATACGCCTTCATCTGGGTGTAATGCGGAAGTGAGAGTTGAAAGGAGTCGAATATCTCTTCCAGGGACTGAATAGTACATCTTCTTGTGAGACCTGCGCAGTTAAAAAAAAATTCCGGGCGGGAGGCAGAATCTGGACTCGGCTCCTGGAAGACGCTCGATAAAGGTGAATATGATCTCTGGCTACGATATTATTTGATACATGTCACAAAATCATCCTAAAGTATGTTTTTTCAATATACTTTAATTATATTATTGCAATTTATTCTGGACTTTAGACGTGATGCTTTGGAAGAATTTTTTGAAGAAGGAGAGGTTAGCGCCGCACGGCCATTGTGCTTGCTAAACCAAGAGGGAAATAGTTGGTTCTGGAACCCAACTAAAGACTGTACTGGACAATGGACCCCGTTACAACATTCTGATGGAATATCAACAAAGATAAGGACCCAATTTGGGATGCTTTTTCATATATCTGTCGAACTGTGCTATGCTAGCGCTTGACTAGAATCAATGCTGCCGTATGCTAGCTAATGTTGTTAGCTAATATAACGATATATTGTGTTTTCGCTGTAAAACACTTCAAAAATCGGAAATATTGGCTCTATTCACACGATATCTGTCTTTCATTAACTATCCACCATATGTTTTTCTGAAATGTTTTATGAGGTGTAATTAGTAGTTGACGTTGGTGTCTGTATTTTCTCTGGCTACTCCCGTGTGATTTCAGACTGTAGCTATGCTGTAGCAATGATGGGAGCAGTAATGTAAAACTGATTTATAGCTAAAATATGCACATTTTATGAACAAAACATAGATTTATTGTGTAACATGTTATAGGACTGTCATCTGAGGTAGTTTTTTCTAGGTTCTTTAGGTTGGGTCTAGGTTATTTAGGCTGGCTTGTGCATGCTACTTGAATCATAATTCATACATCATAATCATAATCATACGTGTCTGTCCACTTTTTTATTTGGTGGTGAGCTAACATAAATATATGTGGTGTTTTCTCTGTAAAACATTTAAAAAATCGGACATGTTGGCTGGATTGACAAGATGTTTATCTTTCAAATGCTGTATTGGACTTGTTAATATGTGAAAGTTAAATATTTTTAAAAAATAGATTTTGAATTTCGCGCCCTACAATTGAGTTGGATGTTGTACCGATATCGGGACAGCCCGCCTAACAGGTTAACAAGTCCAATACAAGATAAAGATCTTGTTAATCTACCCATCGTGTCCGATTTCAAAAAGGCTTCACAGCGAAAGCACAACATATGATTATGTTAGTTCAGAGCCAAGTCAAAAAAACACAGCCATTTTTCCAGCCAAAGATAGGAGTCACAAAAAGCAGAAATAAAAAAATATATATATAGATAAAATGAATCACTAACCTTTGATGATCTTCAACAGATGACACTCATAGGACATCGTGTTACACAATACATGTATGTTTTCTTCTATAATGTGCATATTTATATCCAAAAATCTCAGTTTACATTGGCGCGTTACGTGCAGTAATGTTTTGATTCCAAAACATCCCAGAAATACTCTTAATAAACATTGATAAAAGATACAAGTGTTATTCACAGAATTAAAGATAGACTTCTCCTTAATGCAACTGCTGTGTCAGATTTCAAAAAAACTTTACGGAAAAAGCATAATCTGAGTACGGCGCTCAGAGCCCAATCCAGCCATAGAAATATCCGCCATGTTGGAGTCAACAGAAGTTAGAAATAACATGATAAATATTCACTTACCTTTGATGATCTTCATCAGAATGCACTCCCAGGAATCCCAGTTCGACAATAAATGACTGATTTGTTCCATAAAGTCCATAATTTATGTACAAATAGCCATTAGTTGTTAGCGTGTTCAGCCCAGTAATCCATCTTCATGACGTCCAGACAAAAACTCAAAAAAGTTCCGTTACAGGTCGTAGAAACATATCAAACGATGTATGGTATCAATCTTTAGGATGTTTTTAACATAAATCATAAATAAAGTTCCAACCGGAGAATTCCATTGTCTTTAGAAAAGCACTGGAACTCTGTCGGGAGCGCGCGTCATGAGCCTGAGACACTCTGCCAAACCCATGACTCATTCAGCTCCCATTCCCCCCTCCTTTATAGCAGAAGCCTGAAACAAGTTTCTAAAGACGGTTGACATCTAGTGGAAGCCTTAGGAAGTGCAACTTAACCCCATAGACACTGTGTATTTTGGTAGGCCAAGCTTTGAAAAACTACAAACCTCAGATTTCCCACTTCCTGGTTGGATTTTTTCTCAGGTTTTCGCCTGCCATATGAGTTCTGTTAGACTCACAGACATCATTCAAACAGTTTTACTACTAATAATATGCATATATTAGCATCTGGGACAGAGTAGCAGGCAGTTTACTCTGGGCACGCATTTCATGCAAAAGTGAAAATGCTGCCCCCTATCCCAAACAGGTTTTAAAGGAAAAAGCTTCTAGCAGTTCGTGGTGAGTAATCGCTGTTCTGATGTCTAGCTGTTATTTTTGGGTCTTAAGAGACAGTATCAGCAACATTATGTATAAAATAAGTTACAAAAATAATTTACAAACAACGCAAAAAAAATACAAAAAATAAGGAGCATGTAAAACATCAGCCTGGCGCTAAATCCTCTGTCATGCTGTCTTCTCTTCTTCTCTTATATGGTACTGAATGCAACACTCCTCCATTCTGCTTGTCAGATTTTCTTTTATTCTCTTACAGTAGGCTACATTCATGGCTTTCTGCTGCACTACATCAAACACAACATCTGTGTGAGCAAATATCTCCTCAACATTAGTTTTTATCAACATCTTCCAGCTTGCCTTGAACCCATCTGCTCATGCCACAGTATCATCATCCATGGTAGGGAGCTCTAGGTGTCAGTTGCTCATAGCTTTTTTGCCACAGTGTTGACAAATCTGGAAGTGAAATTCCATTTGTCCGCCAGCGTGCACATCCAACATCAACCTCTTGGTCGACTTGCAGAAATAGTTGTGAAGCAGTCACAAAAAAAAACTTAACTTTGGGAATAAACTTGGTGCTCTGACTCAGACCTAAATTGAGCCGTAAAGTGGCACTCTGAGCTACTTCTCTTACGTTTGCCTGCAGGTCATTTGAGTCAGAAGCCATTACAGCAGCACCATCATAGGTTTGGGCAACAAGTTTCTCCATGAAATTAAACTCAGAAATCTCAGAAGTTAAACCACAGACTGCACATCTCGCCCACTTGACACATAAGAGTAAAGAAATGTTCCTAAAAAAAAGACCCACAAACCTGACAATAACTGACAACTATGAGCGACAGCTGATGTCTGTGGTGTGGTCCATTTGCGAAAGAAATCTCACTTTTAACGGATGATTCGATGGCGGCGTCCACCTCTCTCTTAATCTCACTTTTAATGGATGATGTGATGGAAGCAAACTAAAGCTATCAAACACTCTGAATTGAGAAGGCGTTTGAGTACATCCCTGTTTCTTCTCAGCTTCTATGTTTGAATGCGCCGTCGTCCATTACATGATTGATGCAGCTTTTTCCCTGAAGCTTGAATTTTGATGTGAGCATTTATACGCTCCCTGCTTTTGTGATGCCATTTAGCTGAATGATCAATGTTCTTCAGGTCACTGTACCCACCTTTCAACCAAGGCTCAGACTTTCCATAAAAGCAGGCAGGGCCAGCAATACAGGTGGCTTGATGAAAGGCTCCCTGTTAACCAGCTATACTTTTGAAACCAGGTGGTATTGAACGACCTTTTCATCCGTCTTCATGAAACTGATCTCAGGCAGAGGTCGACCCGTGCTTTCATTTCGCACCTTTTCCATGTACCCCAGAGAAGGAAAAGAATGACTTCCATAAGAAGTCCACAACATTTTAGGTAGCGTTAGTCATTCTGGCGTTAGAAAACTGCACACACACGCTGCTAGCTAGCTAGCGACTGCTACTTGCAAAGCAAAGGTAAATATATTGTACTAACTGGACAGAAAAATAAAGTTCTAAAACCAATAAAACTATTTATAATATATCTCCTTCGTCTGCTGTAATTTGAAAAAACAAATTTTGAATTGAATAATATCCCGAAAATGTTCAACTATCACTTTTCAATCTCTGTCCAGTAATGTCACCAACTCTCCAAGCTTCTCGACACATAGAACCCCCATAATGCTCTGTGGCACAATCCCAATACAACACATTAGGTTCATTATCTGAACCTAATTATTTGATTGGATGGACAACATGTCAGTTCATACTGCAAATACTTTGATTGTTTGGAGGACGTCCACCGGAAGTGGTCATACTTACCATGTAGGTCTATGGAAGGGGGTGAGAACCATGAGCCTCCTAGGTTTTGTATTGAAGTCAATGTAGCCAGAGGAGGATGGAAGCTAGCTGTCCTCCAGCTACTCCATGGTGCTACCCTACATAGTACTGTTGAGGCTACTCTAGACCTTCTTTGCAAAACAGTGTAGTTTAACTTCTAGTTGGTCCCAATCCCGGATCTGGGAGCACCCTCATCAGTAAAAAAGCTGACTAGAATAGCCTAGCATAGCGCCACAAGTAAATACTAGCATCTAAATATCATGAAATGACAAGTCCAAGACACCAGATGAAAGATACACATCTTGTGAATCCAGCCATCATTTCTGATTTTTAAAATGTTTTACAGGGAAGACACAATATGTATTTCTATTAGCTAACCACAATAGCAAAAGACACAACTTTTTTTTTCCACCATTTTTTTTCCACCATTTTTTTACTGCATAGGTAGCTATCACAAATTCGACCAAATAAAGATATAAATAGTCACTAACCAAGAAACAACTTCATCAGATGACAGTCTGATAACATATTTATTGTATAGCATATGTTTTGTTCGAAAAATTTGCATATTTCAGGTATAAATCATAGTTTTACATTGCAGCCACCATCACAACTCTCACCAAAGCAACTAGAATAACTACAGAGAGCAACGTGAATTACCTAAATACTC
>NW_024057748.1:0-2500 GCF_016432855.1 Salvelinus namaycush | reverse complement strand
AGCCCTGAGGTAAACACATCTCCATGACTAGAGCACCCTGAGGTAAACACATCTCCATGACTAGAGCACCCTGAGGTAAACATCTCTCCATGACTAGAGCACCCTGAGGTAAACATATCTCCATATATAGAGCACCCTGAGGTAAACACCTCTCCATGACTAGAGCAGCCCCAAAGGTAAACACATCTCCATGACTAGAGCAGCCCTGATGTAAACACCTCTCCATGACTAGAGCAGCCCTAGAGGTAAACACCTCTCCATGACTAGAGCAGCCCTGAGGTAAACACATCTCCATGACTAGAGCACCCTGAGGTAAACACCTCTCCATGACTAGAGCACCCTGAGGTAAACACATCTCCATGACTAGAGCAGCCCTGAGGTAAACACATCTCCATGACTAGAGCAGCCCTGAGGTAAACACCTCTCCATGACTAGGGAACCCTGAGGTAAACACCTCTCCATGACTAGAGCAGCCCTAGAGGTAAACACATCTCCATGACTAGAGCAGCCCTGAGGTAAACACATCTCCATGACTAGAGCACCCTGAGGTAAACACCTCTCCATGACTAGAGCACCCTGAGGTAAACACCTCTCCATGACTAGAGCACCCTGAGGTAAACACCTCTCCATTACTAGAGCAGCCCTGAGGTAAACACCTCTCCATTACTAGAGCAGCCCTGAGGTAAACACCTCTCCATGACTAGAGCACCCTGAGGTAAACACCTCTCCATGACTAGAGCAGCCCTAGAGGTAAACACCTCTCCATGACTAGAGCAGCCCTGAGGTAAACACATCTCAATGACTAGAGCACCCTGAGATAAACATCTCTCCATGACTAGAGCACCCTGAGTTAAACACATCTCCATGACTAGAGCACCCTGAGATAAACATCTCTCCATGACTAGAGCAGCCCTGAGGTAAACACATCTCCATGACTAGAGCACCCTGAGGTAAACACATCTACATGACTAGAGCACCCTGAGGTAAACACCTCTCCATGACTAGAGCACCCTGAGGTAAACACCTCTCCATTACTAGAGCAGCCCTGACGTAAACACCTCTCCATTACTAGAGCAGCCCTGAGGTAAACACCTCTCCATGACTAGAGCACCCTGAGGTAAACACCTCTCCATGACTAGAGCAGCCCTAGAGGTAAACACCTCTCCATGACTAGAGCAGCCCTGAGGTAAACACATCTCAATGACTAGAGCACCCTGAGGTATACACATCTCCATGACTAGAGCACCCTGAGATAAACATCTCTCCATGACTAGAGCACCCTGAGTTAAACACATCTCCATGACTAGAGCACCCTGAGATAAACATCTCTCCATGACTAGAGCACCCTGAGGTAAACACCTCTCCATGACTAGAGCACCCTGAGGTAAACACCTCTCCATGACTAGAGCACCCTGAGTTAAACACCTCTCCATGACTAGAGCAGCCCGGAGGTAAACACCTCTCCATGACTAGAGCACCCTGCGGTAAACACCTCTCCATGACTAGAGCACCCTGAGGTAAACACATCTCCATGACTAGAGCACCCTGAGGTAAACACCTCTCCATGACTAGAGCACCCTGAGGTAAACACATCTCCATGACTAGAGCAGCCCTGAGGTAAACACATCTCCATGACTAGAGCAGCCCTGAGGTAACACACCTCCCATATAGAGCAGCCCTGAGGTAAACACATCTCCATGACTAGAGCAGCCCTGAGGTAAACACCTCTCCATGACTAGAGCAGCCCTGAGGTAAACACATCTCCATGACTAGAGCACCCTGAGGTAAACACATCTCCATGACTAGAGCACCCTGAGGTAAACACATCTCCATGACTAGAGCACCCTGAGGTAAACACCTCTCCATGACTAGAGCACCCTGAGGTAAACACATCTCCATGACTAGAGCACCCTGAGGTAAACACATCTCCATGACTAGAGCAGCCCTGAGGTAAACACATCTCCATGACTAGAGCAGCCCTGAGGTAAACACCTCTCCATGACTAGAGCACCCTGAGGTAAACACCTCTCCATGACTAGAGCAGCCCTGAGGTAAACACCTCTCCATGACTAGAGCACCCTGAGGTAAACACCTCTCCATGACTAGAGCACCCTGGGGTAAACACATCTCCATGACTAGAGCAGCCCTGAGGTAAACACATCTCCATGACTAGAGCAGCCCTGAGGTAAACACATCTCCATGACTAGAGCACCCTGAGGTAAACATATCTCCATGACTAGAGCAGCCTGAGGTAACACATCTCCATGACTAGAGCACCCTGAGGTAAACACCTCTCCATGACTAGAGCAGCCCTGAGGTAAACACCTCTCCATGACTAGAGCAGCCCTGAGGTAAACACCTCTCCATGACTAGAGCACCCTGAGGTAAACACATCTCATGACTAGAGCAGCCCTGAGGTAAACACATCTCCATGTATAGGAGCAGCCAGTAGGAAAACACTATCCATGAACTAGGAGACCACTAAACACATCCATGACTA
>NW_024057747.1:87500-90441 GCF_016432855.1 Salvelinus namaycush | reverse complement strand
CTCTAGTGAATCAGTGTTAACTGGTGGATTTAGATATAAAGGCCTCTAGTGACTCAGTGTTTCGGTGATATTTAGATATAGCCTCTAGTGAATCATGTATAAAGCCTTCTAGTGAATCAGTGTTCTGTTGTAACCCTGGTGATTTTAGATTATAAAGCTCTAGTGAATCAGTGTTCTGTTGTAACCCTGTTGGATTTAGATATAAAGCCTCTAGTGAATCAGTGTTTCTGTTGTAACCCTGGTGGATTTAGATATCAAAGCCTCTAGTGAATCAGTGTTCTGTTGTAACCCTGGTGATTTAGATATAGCTCTAGTGAATCAGTGGTTCTGTTGTAACCCTGGTCGGATTTAGATATAAAGCCTCCTAGTGGGAATCAGTGTTCTGTGTAACCCTGGTGGATTTAGATATAAAGCCTATAGTGATCAGTGTATAAAGCCTCTAGTGAATCAGTGTTCTGTTGTAACCCTGGTGGATTTTAGATATAAAGCCTCTAGTGAATCAGTGTTTCTGTTGTAACCTGGTGATTTAGATAAAAGCCCTCTAGTGAATCAAGTGTTCTGTTGTAACCCTGGTGATTTAGATATAAGCCTCTAGTGAATCAGTGTTCCTGTTGTAACCTGCTGTGATCTTAGATATAAAGCCTCTAGTGAAGCAGTGGTCTGTTGTACACCTGGTGGATTTTAGATATAAATACCTCGTAGTTGAATCAGTGTTCTGTTGTAACCCTGGTGATTTAGATATAAAGCCTCTAGTGAATCAGTGTTCTGTTGTAACCCTGGTGGTTTAGATATAAAGCCTCTAGTGAATCAGTGTTCTGTTGTAACCCTGGTGGTTTAGATATAAAGCCTCTAGTGAATCAGTGTTCTGTTGTAACCCTGGTGATTTAGATATAAAGCCTCTAGTGAATCAGTGTTCTGCTCCATTCTGTACTTCTTCCGTCTGTCAGAATGTAAACAGTCCACGGGGAGAGTGGACAGGTCAGGGAGGGTGTGTGTGTGTCGGGGGTTAGACGTGGAGACCATGTGTTAACTAGATGTGCTAGTTTTCTCCAGCTCTCCACTGGGCTCAGCTAGCCTGTCACTGTGGTAACCACGAGAGAGACCTCAGCCAGGGGTCCCCCAGTTTACACACCGTCTTTTTTGATTTTGCGTGTCTCCCTACCTATCGAGGAGAAGTGCACAGAAAATACAGGGAGCGTTACTTTAATCGCTCTGTGATCAGCTTCTACCCACCTATTTGTTTTACCACTATATCACTACCCATAATCCCATGTGTAGCTAGCTGTGGTCAGAGTTCCAGGAAGTTTCTGTTGAAATACCATAGCATTGGTGTCGGTGGTAAGGTTTGTTTACCTTTGACCAGTGAAACTCAAGAGCTCTGTGTGGGAAAACGCATGCCCTTACTGGTCATAGTGTGTGTGTGTGTGTGTGTGTGTGTGTGTATAGTGTGTATAGTGTGTGTGTGTGTATAGTGTGTGTGTGTGTGTTAGAGCCTAGTACTCTAAAATACATCATTGTTCCTGAGGTTTTATAAGAGACTTGTGGAAAGAAAAACAAATATGGGTGTGTGTGTAGTGTGTGTATAGTGTGTAGTGTGTGTATAGTGTGTAGTGTGTGTGTATAGTGTATAGTGTGTGTGTATAGTGTGTGTATAGTGTGTAGTGTGTGTGTGTGTGTGTGTGTATAGTGTGTGTGTGTGTATAGTGTGTAGTGTGTGTGTAGTGTGTAGTGTGTGTGTAGTGTGTGTGTGTGTATAGTGTGTGTGTGACTGGACAGCACAACATATTTCTGGAAAGTCTCTTTCAGAGGACATGTTTGAAAAGTTTTTATTTATCTCCACGATCAACATGGACATGCTGCCACACATATTACACTAACTAAATAGCAGGCAGGCAGGCGCACACCAGATGACTGTCATAGTCCATCTCTCCTTCTCAGCATCCAACCCTCAAACACTCCATTTCCATCTACCAGACCCCCCATCCCTTCATCTCTCCGTCTGCCTCTCCATCCCTTCATCTCTCCATCTGTCTCTCCATCCCTTCATCTCTCCGTCTGTCTCTCCATCCCTTCATCACTCCATCTGTCTCTCCATCCCTTCATCTGTCTCTCCATCCCCTCATCTCTCCATCCCTTCATCTGTCTCTCCATCCCCTCATCTCTCCATCTGTCTCTCCATCCCTTCATCTGTCTCTCCATCCCTTCATCTGTCTCTCCATCCCTTCATCTGTCTCTCCATCCCTTCATCTCTCCATCTGTCTCTCCATCCCTTCATCTCTCCATCTGTCTCTCCATCCCTTCATCTCTCTGTCTGTCTCTCCATCCCTTCATCTCTCTGTCTGTCTCTCCATCCCTTCATCTCTCAATCTGTCTCTCCATCCATGCATCTCTCTGTCTGTCTCTCCATCCCTTCATCTCTCCATCTGTCTCTCCATCCCTTCATCTCTCTGTCTGTCTCTCCATCCCTTCATCTCTCCGTCTGTCTCTCCATCCCTTCATCTCTCTGTCTGTCTCTCCATCCCTTCATCTCTCCATCTGTCTCTCCATCCCTTCATCTCTCTGTCTGTCTCTCCATCCCTTCATCTCTCCATCTGTCTCTCCATCCCTTCATCTCTCTGTCTGTCTCTCCATCCCTTCATCTCTATGTCTGTCTCTCCATCCATTCATCTCTCCATCTGTCTCTCCATCCCTTCATCTCTCCATCTGTCTCTCCATCCCTTCATCTCTCTGTCTGTCTCTCCGTCTGTCTCTCCATCCCTTCATCTCTCTGTCTGTCTCTCCATCCCTTCATCTCTCTGTCTGTCTCTCCATCCCTTCATCTCTCCATTTGTCTCTCCATTCCTTCATCTCTCCATCTGTCTCTCCATCCCTTCATCTCTCCATCTCTCCATCCCTTCATCTCTCCGTCTGTCTCTCCATCCCTTCATCTCTCCATTTGTCT
>NW_024057747.1:80000-82500 GCF_016432855.1 Salvelinus namaycush | reverse complement strand
AGGTAGTTGGGTATCTCTGGCCCACATGGCTATTGTTTACTGCTAATTGCAACGTTGAAGACGACGTTCTCCAACCTAGCAATGATTATTTTGGACAAAGGACACCTTTCCCAAGATTCTGATGGCAGTTCATCAAAAAGTAAGAACTATTTATGCTGATAATTCATTGTTCTGTTGGAAAAAGTAAAATGCATAAGACGCCATTACTTGCAGTGTAGCCTTGCGTTATCGCACCCTGTATTGCGCAGCAACGTTAATTTTAAAAATGTAATTCTGCGATTGCATTAAGAACTAATTTGTCTTTCAATCGCTGTCCAACCTGTATTTTTTTAGTCAAGTTTATGAATAGTTTTCGATAAGAATAGGTGTCTTTCCAAGATGGCGCCGGACAGATTGCTTGAGTATTTGGACACTATTGTCATTGTATAAGCACGATTTGTGCCGCTAAATATGCACATTTTCGAACAAACTCTATATGCATTGTGTAATATGATGTTACAGGACTGTCATCTGAAGAATTCTGAGAAGGTTAGTGAAAAAATTAATATATTTTGGTGGTGAATACGTTATCGCTATGTTTGGCTGGAATCAATGCTATTGTGTGGTTTGCTATTGTGCTAAGCTAATATAACGCTATATTGTGTTTTCGCTGTAAAACACTTAGAAAATCTGAAATATTGTCTGGATTCACAAGATCTGTGTCTTTCAATTGCTGTACGCTGTGTATTTTTAAGAAATGTTTTATGATGAGTAATTAGGTAATACACGTTGCTCTCTGTAGTTATTCTAGTCGCTTTGGGGAGAGTTGTGATGGTGGCTGCAATGGTAAACTATGATTTATACCTGAAATATGCACATTTTTCGAACAAAACATATGCTATACAATAAATATGTTATCAGACTGTCATCTGATGAAGTTGTTTCTTGGTTAGTGGCTATTTATATCTTTATTTGGTCGAATTTGTGATAGCTACTGATGGAGTAAAAAACTGTTGGAGTAAAAAAAGTGGTGTCTTTTGCTAACGTGGTTAGCTAATAGATTTACATATTTTGTCTTCCCTGTAAAACATTTTAAAAAACGGACATGTTGGCTTGATTCACAAGATGTGTACCTTTCATATGCTGTATTGGACTTGTTAATGTGTGAAAGTTAAATATTAAAAAAAATATATCTTTTGAATTTCGCGCCCTGCACTTTGAGCTGGCTGTTGTCATAAGTGTACCGGTGTCGGGCTTGCACGCCAAACAGGTTAACCCACTGTTCCCCGGGCGCTGAGCAAGGCAGTTAACCCACTGTTCCCCGGGCGCTGAGCAAGGCAGTTAACCCACTGTTCCCCGGGCGCTGAGCAAGGCAGTTTACCCACTGTTCCCCGGGCGCCGAAGACGTGGATGTTGATTAAGGCAGCCCCCCACACCTCTCTGATTCAGAGGTGTTGGGTTAAATGTGGAAGACACATTTCAGTTGAACGCATTCAGTTGTGCAACTGACTAGGTATCCCCCACTTTCCAGTTCCTTTCCCTATTTCTGCCTCTCTGTCAAATACACAGAAGCCATATATGAAAAGTTGGCAACACCCACCCACCCAAACACACACACACACACACACACACCCACCCAAACACACCCACCCAAACACACACACCCAAACACACACACACACACACCCACCCAAACACACCCACCCAAACACACCCACACACCCACCCAAACACACCCACCCAAACACACCCACCCAAACACACCCACACACCCACCCAAACACACCCACACAAACACACCCACACAAACACACCCACACACCCAAACCTGGTGTATCAGTCAGTGTAACAGTAGATAGTGATCCACGACCCATTATGACCAGTTGGGACCAGCTGGCTCCTCCTACTACAGTGTCTCAACACAGAGTGTCCCAAATCGGATCCTATTCCCTATTCAGTGCACTACTTTTTACCAAATCAGATCCTATTCCCTATTCAGTGCACTACTTTTTACCAAATCAGATCCTATTCCCTATTCAGTGCACTACCTTTTACCAAATCAGATCCTATTCCCTATTCAGTGCACTACTTTTTACCAAATCAGATCCTATTCCCTATTCAGTGCACTACCTTTTACCAAATCGGATCCTATTCCCTATTCAGTGCACTACTTTTGATCAAATCGGATCCTATTCCCTATTCAGTGCACTACTTTTTACCAAATCGGATCCTATTAGTGCACTAAATAGGGAACAGGGTGCCATTTGAGATGCAGCTCCATGTTGTCATGATGGATCAGAGGACACAGGATAAACAGCTCCATGTTGTCATGATGGATCAGAGGACACAGGATAAACAGCTCCCTGTTGTCATGATGGATCAGAGGACACAGGATATACAGCTCCCTGTTGTCATGATGGATCAGAGGACACAGGATAAACAGCTCCCTGTTGTCATGATGGATCAGAGGACACAGGATAAACAGCTCCATGATGGATCAGAGGACACAGGATAAACAGCT
>NW_024057747.1:62500-70000 GCF_016432855.1 Salvelinus namaycush | reverse complement strand
TGTGTGTGTGTGTGTGTGTGTGTGTGTGTAAACTGCAGGCTCCCGGTACGCATCCTGTTTCCATCGGACCTGGCCACTGCCTGGCACGCGACTCCCACACACACACACATCCTGAGTGTGTGTTACCTGGGTGCTGAGTTGGTCCTGGCTGATGTTGTTGATCCAGCGTGTGTAGCGCTCAGTAGATCCCTCTGGATCCCTGCGGACCTGACAGCCAATCAACTAAGAGAAACACAGACATATCTCTTAGTGATCTACTAGATACATGTGATCAACACAGACACAGACACTCACACACAAACACACCAGACAGATAGAGAGGAATGATCTACCAGACAGATAGAGAGGAATGATCTACCAGACAGATAGAGAGGAATGATCTACCAGACAGAGGAATGATCTACCAGACAGAGGAATGATCTACCAGACAGAGGAATGATCTACCAGACAGAGAGAGAGGAATGATCTACCAGACAGAGAGAGAGGAATGATCTACCAGACAGATAGAGAGGAATGATCTACCAGACAGAGAGAGAGGAATGATCTACCAGACAGAGAGAGAGGAATGATCTACCAGACAGATAGAGAGGAATGATCTACCAGACAGAGAGACAGGAATGATCTACCAGACAGATAGAGAGGAATGATCTACCAGACAGATAGAGAGGAATGATCTACCAGACAGAGAGAGAGGAATGATCTACCAGACAGAGAGAGAGGAATGATCTACCAGACAGAGAGAGAGGAATGATCTACCAGACAGAGGAATGATCTACCAGACAGAGGAATGATCTACCAGACAGATAGAGAGGAATGATCTACCAGACAGATAGAGAGGAATGATCTACCAGACAGAGGAATGATCTACCAGACAGATAGAGAGGAATGATCTACCAGACAGATAGAGAGGAATGATCTACCAGACAGAGGAATGATCTACCAGACAGAGGAATAATCTACCAGACAGATAGAGAGGAATGATCTACCAGACAGATAGAGAGGAATGATCTACCAGACAGAGGAATGATCTACCAGACAGAGGAATGATCTACCAGACAGAGGAATGATCTACCAGACAGAGGAATGATCTACCAGACAGAGGAATGATCTACCAGACAGAGGAATGATCTACCAGACAGATAGAGAGGAATGATCTACCAGACAGAGGAATGATCTACCAGAGAGGAATGATCTACCAGACAGAGGAATGATCTACCAGACAGAGGAATGATCTACCAGACAGAGGAATGATCTACCAGACAGATAGAGAGGAATGATCTACCAGACAGAGGATTGATCTACCAGACAGATAGAGAGGAATGATCTACCAGACAGATAGAGAGGAATGATCTACCAGACAGATAGAGAGGAATGATCTACCAGACAGAGGAATGATCTACCAGACAGAGGAATGATCTACCAGACAGAGGAATGATCTACCAGACAGAGGAATGATCTACCAGACAGATAGAGAGGAATGATCTACCAGACAGATAGAGAGGAATGATCTACCAGACAGATAGAGAGGAATGATCTACCAGACAGAGGAATGATCTACCAGACAGATAGAGAGGAATGATCTACCAGACAGATAGAGAGGAATGATCTACCAGACAGATAGAGGAATGATCTACCAGACAGATAGAGGAATGATCTACCAGACAGAGAGAGGAATGATCTACCAGACAGAGAGAGGAATGATCTACCAGACAGATAGAGAGGAATGATCTACCAGACAGATAGAGGAATGATCTACCAGACAGATAGAGAGGAATGATCTACCAGACAGATAGAGAGGAATGATCTACCAGACAGAGAGAGAGGAATGCTCTACCAGACAGATAGAGAGGAATGATCTACCAGACAGATAGAGAGGAATGATCTACCAGACAGAGGAATGATCTACCAGACAGAGGAATGATCTACCAGACAGATAGAGAGGAATGATCTACCAGATAGATAGAGAGGAATGATCTACCAGACAGAGGAATGATCTACCAGACAGAGGAATGATCTATCAGACAGAGGAATGATCTACCAGACAGATAGAGAGGAATGATCTACCAGACAGATAGAGAGGAATGATCTACCAGACAGATAGAGAGGAATGATCTACCAGACAGATAGAGAGGAATGATCTACCAGACAGAGGAATGATCTACCAGACAGAGGAATGATCTACCAGACAGAGGAATGATCTACCAGACAGAGGAATGATCTACCAGACAGATAGAGAGGAATGATCTACCAGACAGATAGAGAGGAATGATCTACCAGACAGATAGAGAGGAATGATCTACCAGACAGATAGAGAGGAATGATCTACCAGACAGATAGAGAGGAATGATCTACCAGACAGATAGAGAGGAATGATCTACCAGACAGATAGAGGAATGATCTACCAGACAGATAGAGGAATGATCTACCAGACAGATAGAGAGGAATGATCTACCAGACAGAGGAATGATCTACCAGACAGATAGAGAGGAATGATCTACCAGACAGAGAGAGAGGAATGATCTACCAGACAGATAGAGAGGAATGATCTACCAGACAGATAGAGGAATGATCTACCAGACAGATAGAGGAATGATCTACCAGACAGATAGAGGAATGATCTACCAGACAGAGAGAGGAATGATCTACCAGACAGATAGAGAGGAATGATCTACCAGACAGAGAGAGAGGAATGATCTACCAGACAGATAGAGAGGAATGATCTACCAGACAGATAGAGAGGAATGATCTACCAGACAGATAGAGAGGAATGATCTACCAGACAGATAGAGAGGAATGATCTACCAGACAGATAGAGAGGAATGATCTACCAGACAGAGAGAGGAATGATCTACCAGACAGAGAGAGGAATGATCTACCAGACAGAGAGAGGAATGATCTACCAGACAGATAGAGAGGAATGATCTACCAGACAGATAGAGAGGAATGATCTACCAGACAGATAGAGAGGAATGATCTACCAGACAGAGGAATGATCTACCAGACAGAGGAATGATCTACCAGACAGAGGAATGATCTACCAGACAGAGGAATGATCTACCAGACAGAGGAATGATCTACCAGACAGAGGAATGATCTACCAGACAGATAGAGAGGAATGATCTACCAGACAGATAGAGAGGAATGATCTACCAGACAGATAGAGAGGAATGATCTACCAGACAGATAGAGAGGAATGATCTACCAGACAGAGGAATGATCTACCAGACAGATAGAGAGGAATGATCTACCAGACAGAGGAATGATCTACCAGACAGAGGAATCATCTACCAGACAGAGGAATCATCTACCAGACAGATAGAGGAATGATCTACCAGACAGATAGAGGAATGATCTACCAGACAGATAGAGGAATGATCTACCAGACAGAGAGAGGAATGATCTACCAGACAGATAGAGAGGAATGATCTACCAGACAGATAGAGAGGAATGATCTACCAGACAGAGAGAGAGGAATGATCTACCAGACAGAGAGAGAGGAATGATCTACCAGACAGAGAGAGAGGAATGATCTACCAGACAGATAGAGAGGAATGATCTACCAGACAGATAGAGAGGAATGATCTACCAGACAGAGGAATGATCTACCAGACAGAGGAATGATCTACCAGACAGAGGAATGATCTACCAGACAGATAGAGAGGAATGATCTACCAGACAGAGGAATGATCTACCAGACAGAGGAATGATCTATCAGACAGAGGAATGATCTACCAGACAGATAGAGAGGAATGATCTACCAGACAGATAGAGAGGAATGATCTACCAGACAGATAGAGAGGAATGATCTACCAGACAGATAGAGAGGAATGATCTACCAGACAGATAGAGAGGAATGATCTACCAGACAGAGGAATGATCTACCAGACAGAGGAATGATCTACCAGACAGAGGAATGATCTACCAGACAGAGGAATGATCTACCAGACAGAGGAATGATCTACCAGACAGAGGAATGATCTACCAGACAGATAGAGAGGAATGATCTACCAGACAGAGGAATGATCTACCAGACAGAGGAATGATCTATCAGACAGAGGAATGATCTACCAGACAGATAGAGAGGAATGATCTACCAGACAGATAGAGAGGAATGATCTACCAGACAGATAGAGAGGAATGATCTACCAGACAGATAGAGAGGAATGATCTACCAGACAGATAGAGAGGAATGATCTACCAGACAGAGGAATGATCTACCAGACAGAGGAATGATCTACCAGACAGAGGAATGATCTACCAGACAGAGGAATGATCTACCAGACAGAGGAATGATCTACCAGACAGAGAGAGAGGAATGATCTACCAGACAGAGAGAGAGGAATGATCTACCAGACAGATAGAGAGGAATGATCTACCAGACAGATAGAGGAATGATCTACCAGACAGATAGAGGAATGATCTACCAGACAGATAGAGGAATGATCTACCAGACAGATAGAGGAATGATCTACCAGACAGATAGAGAGGAATGATCTACCAGACAGATAGAGAGGAATGATCTACCAGACAGATAGAGAGGAATGATCTACCAGACAGAGGAATGATCTACCAGACAGATAGAGGAATGATCTACCAGACAGATAGAGGAATGATCTACCAGACAGATAGAGGAATGATCTACCAGACAGAGGAATGATCTACCAGACAGATAGAGGAATGATCTACCAGACAGATAGAGGAATGATCTACCAGACAGATAGAGGAATGATCTACCAGACAGATAGAGAGGAATGATCTACCAGACAGAGAGAGAGGAATGATCTACCAGACAGATAGAGAGGAATGATCTACCAGACAGATAGAGAGGAATGATCTACCAGACAGATAGAGAGGAATGATCTACCAGACAGATAGAGGAATGATCTACCAGACAGATAGAGAGGAATGATCTACCAGACAGAGAGAGGAATGATCTACCAGACAGATAGAGAGGAATGATCTACCAGACAGATAGAGAGGAATGATCTACCAGACAGATAGAGAGGAATGATCTACCAGACAGATAGAGAGGAATGATCTACCAGACAGATAGAGAGGAATGATCTACCAGACAGAGGAATGATCTACCAGACAGAGGAATGATCTACCAGACAGAGGAATGATCTACCAGACAGAGGAATGATCTACCAGACAGAGGAATGATCTACCAGACAGATAGAGAGGAATGATCTACCAGACAGATAGAGAGGAATGATCTACCAGACAGATAGAGAGGAATGATCTACCAGACAGATAGAGAGGAATGATCTACCAGACAGATAGAGAGGAATGATCTACCAGACAGATAGAGAGGAATGATCTACCAGACAGATAGAGAGGAATGATCTACCAGACAGATAGAGGAATGATCTACCAGACAGACAGAGAGGAATGATCTACCAGACAGATAGAGGAATGATCTACCAGACAGATAGAGAGGAATGATCTACCAGACAGATAGAGAGGAATGATCTACCAGACAGATAGAGAGGAATGATCTACCAGACAGATAGAGAGGAATGATCTACCAGACAGATAGAGAGGAATGATCTACCAGACAGATAGAGAGGAATGATCTACCAGACAGAGGAATCATCTACCAGACAGATGGAGAGGAATGATCTACCAGACAGATAGAGGAATGATCTACCAGACAGAGAGAGGAATGATCTACCAGACAGACAGAGGAATGATCTACCAGACAGACAGAGGAATGATCTACCAGACAGATAGAGAGGAATGATCTACCAGACAGATAGAGAGGAATGATCTACCAGACAGACAGAGGAATGATCTACCAGACAGATAGAGAGGAATGATCTACCAGACAGATAGAGAGGAATGATCTACCAGACAGATAGAGAGGAATGATCTACCAGACAGATAGAGGAATGATCTACCAGACAGACAGAGAGGAATGATCTACCAGACAGACAGAGGAATGATCTACCAGACAGGGTAATGATCTACCAGTGGAGATGTAAAACAACCCTAAAGTCAACCCATATTATCATTCCACATAGCTGAACCAATCCCTCTCACTTCCTCTCTACACCCTGTCTGCTGCACACCCACACAGTTCAAAGGGCAAATAAGCAGAGAAAACCACATGACCTTACTTCCCTTTTCCCCATTCACTCTCTCTGTCTCTCTCTCTATTATCTCTCGGTCCCTCTCTCTCTAGCCATGCCAACCCCCCCACCTACTACACATGACCTTACTTCCCTTTTCCCCATTCACTCTCTCTGTCTCTCTCTCTATTATCTCTCGGTCCCTCTCTCTCTAGCCATGCCAACCCCCCCACCTACTACACATGACCTTACTTCCCTTTTCCCCATTCACTCTCTCTGTCTCTCTCTCTATTATCTCTCGGTCCCTCTCTCTCTAGCCATGCCAACCCCCCCCACCTACTACACATGACCCCAACCTTTGACCTGTAACCCCACAGCTCACACTGAGACACACCTTAATATACACCCACACCACTCTATCAGAAACACTACCCCACTACACAGGACAGAAGGAATTTGGGGAACTCCAGACATGCAGAATGTTAAGGTTTTCCTGTCTGTTATGATCATTTAGAGTAGACAGGGAGAGCAGGAGAGAGGGAGGGAGGAGATGGAGGAGAAGAAGAGAGGGAGGGAGGAGATGGCGGAGAACAAGAGAGGGAGGGAGGAGAGGTAGAGAGGGAGAGAGGGAGGGAGGAGATGGAGAGAGAGAGGGAGGAGATGGAGAGAGGGAGGGAGGAGATGGAGAGAGGGAGGGAGGAGATGGAGAGAGGGAGGGAGGAGATGGAGAGAGGGAGGGAGGAGATGGAGAGAGGGAGGGATACATCATCAGACTAGAGCTGTACTCTCCCCCTGGGCTCTAGACAGACAGAGTAGTACTTACAGAGGTAGAGAGGCTCTAGATAGACAGAGTAGTACTTACAGAGGTAGAGAGGGAGGGATAACTCATCAGAATAGGGCTGTACTCTCTCCCTGGGCTCTAGATAGACAGAGTGGTACTTACAGAGTTGAAGAGGCAGGCCTCGTATTGGAGATGTATTCGCTGAGGCATCATCACATCATCCTGGAAAACAAACAGTTACAGTTAGCATGCTCTCTCTCACACACACACACAAGGTTAGCTCTCTCTCTCACACACACACAAGGTTAGCTAGCTCTGTCACACACACAAGGTTAGCTAGCTCTCACACACAAGGTTAGCTCTCGCTCTCACACACACACAAGGTTAGCTCTCTCTCTCACACACACACAAGGTTAGCTCTCTCTCACACACACAAGGTTAGCTCTCTCTCACACACACAAGGTTAGCTAGCTCTCTCACACACACACAAGGTTAGCTCTCTCTCTCACACACACACAAGGTTAGTTAGCTCTCTCACACACAAGGTTAGTTAGCTCTCTCACACACAAGGTTAGCTCTCTCACACACGAGGTTAGCTATCTCTCTCACACACACACACGAGGTTAGCTAGCTCTCTCACACACACAC
>NW_024057747.1:40000-60000 GCF_016432855.1 Salvelinus namaycush | reverse complement strand
CCAACCAAGACTTCACAAAATGGGACAAACACCAAATTGAGTATTCTAATTCAAAAAACAAATGTTAAACAACATCAGGAGAGGTCAAGAGTAGCTGCCCTTTAATTGAATTGTGCCCCAGAGAGACACTGTTGTGTTTGGTTAGCGGTGTCTCTATAGCGGTTCTAGTAGCAGTGTACATGTGACGGGAGAGTTTGTAAAACAAATGCCTACCGCATTGATAGAAATCATCATGATATCATTCTGCCAGGTGGCCTACTTTACAGTCAACATTTAATTGGAAAGGTTTTAGAAATGACTGTTTCCGCACGCTAACCGTTTCTGCACGCTAACCGTATCCGCACGCTAACCGTATCCGCACGCTAACCGTTTCCGCACGCTAACCGTTTCCGCACGCTAACCGTTTCCGCACGCTAACCGTTTCCGCACGCTAACCGTTTCCGCACGCTAACCGTTTCCGCACGCTAACCGTTTCTGCACGCTAACCGTTTCTGCACGCTAACCGTTTCTGCACCAGAAACAGGCGCACAGAAACAGGCGTTACTTCTTCAGGAAACAGGACTCACTGCTTCATTCTCTTCATGGATTATGGAGAAACTAATTCAACTTAACTACTATTCTAATAAGCTCAATACATTTAACTTCCTGTTCTCAGTCCAGAGGCTCAGCCAATGATTTCGATATGAGACACCCCACCCCCAAAAAATGTTTTTACTTCGGATCTCCCTGACTCATTCTATTAAACTCTGAGAGGGCGGAGAGGATAATATTTAGAGAGATAATGAACTCTATTTGACCATTTCATTATATTTCTAGGTCTGATGTTATCACCGTTTTCTTTCAACTCTGTTTCAGCCCAGTCGGGATAAGAAAGAGTCTCATTTCAGGAATTATGCTTTTTTTGGGGCACAGAACAGCCCCAGGCATCTTAGACACACACACACACGGCGGGGGCCAGAACTCGTGACTATAATTCAGTTCCATTTTCATATTTTGTATTTTTCGTGCGTCACAAGCCAGAACATATCCGAGTGTGTGTGTGTGTGTGTGTCCCTGGCTGCGATGTCTCTGTTTAGTGCTTTGGTTCTCTGGCTCTCAGATGCGCGCCAATGGAATGGTCTGAAATGTAAAAACTCTGCCCACCTCTGGCACCGGGCCATGAAAAACAAACTCGCCCATTGACATTACACCGGTAACATGCAGTGGAGTGGAGCTTAGGCTCATTTAGCAATTACTAAGTGTAACACACACACACTCTAACACAAACACTCACACAGACTGGAGTCTCAGTACTCATGTTATTCTGACAGCTCTGTCAAACATTTACTCTGATACAGTACCCACCTGTTATATAGCCTGTGTGTGTGTGTGTGTGTGTGTGTGTGTGTGTGTGTGTGTGTGTGTGTGTGTGTGTGTGTGTGTGTGTCTTACTAAACGTGGCCCAGATGTGTCAGACAGCAGCAGCTCGAGCATGACGATGACTCCCTCCAGACCTCTACAACACACACACACACACACACATTCTCACTCCGCCTCCCTCTCCCACATACTGACACACACATTATCACACAAACACACAGGAGACAGGTTAACATAAACACGTTGTGACTCACAGCGTCCTGAAAGCAGAGGTAGGTTCCAGAGCTCTGAGACACAGCCTGGTTCTTGGCATGACCCACTGGAGGAGAGACAGAGGAGAACAACATGGGGTCTGTTACAAAACACGCACCTCGCGTACACACACCTCGCATACACACACCTCGCATACACACACCTCGCATACACACACCTCGCATACACACACCTCTCATACACACACCTCTCATACACACACCTCTCATACACACACCTTGCGTTCGTACACTTACCTCCCCTGGGTTGGGCAGAGTCATGGCCAGAGATCACCATGGAAACACCTCTCCTTTCCAGCCTCTCCCTCCATCCCTCCACTATCGCTCTGGAACCATCCTGACACACAAACACACAAAACCACGCACACACAACCCATACACGCACGTATGTAACTCACAGTGCTGTAGTATTGGTACTACTGTAGTAGTACTGTAGTAGCATTCTGATAACTCACAGTGCTGTAGTATTGGTACAACTGCAGTAGTACTATAGTAGTATTCTGATAACTCACAGTGCTGTAGTATTGGTAATACTGCAGTAGTACTATAGTAGCATTCAATAACTCACAGTGCTGTAATATTGGTACAACTGCAGTAGTACTATAGTAGTATTCTGATAACTCAGTGCTGTAGTATTGGTAATACTGCAGTAGTACTATAGTAGCATTCAATAACTCACAGTGCTGTAGTATGAATAGTACTGCAGTAGTACTATAGTAGCATTCAATTACTCATAGTGCTGTAGTATTGGTACTACTGCAGTAGTACGATAGTAGCATTCAATAACTCCCAGTGCTGTAGTATTGGTACTACTGCAGTAGTACTATAGTAGCATTCAATAACTCACAGTGCTGTAGTATTGGTAACTCTGTAGTAGTACTGTAGTAGTATTCTGATAACTCACAGTGCTGTAGTATTAGTAGTACTGTAGTAGTACTGTAGTAGTATTCTGATTATTCACATTGCTGTAGTATTGGTAGTACTGTAGTAGTACTGTCGTAGTATTCTGATAACTCACAGTGCAGTAGTATTAGTAGTACTGTAGTAGTACTATAGTAGTATTCTAGTAACCCACAGTGTAGTAGTATTAGTAGTACTGCAGTAGTATTCTAGTAACTCACCGTGCAGTAGTAGTAGTAGGACTGCAGTAGTTCTATAGTAGTATTCTAGTAACTCACAGTGCAGTAGTATTAGTAGTACTGTAGTGGTATTCTGATAACTCACAGTGCTGTAGTATTGGTACTACTGCAGTAGTACTATAGTAGCATTCAATAACTTACAGTGCTGTAGTATTGGTACCACTGTAGTAGTACTGTAGTAGTATTCTGATAACTCACAGTGCTGTAGTATTGGTACTAGTACTATAGTAGCATTCAATAACTCACAGTGCTGTAGTATTGGTACTACTGTAGTAGTACTGTAGTAGTACTGTAGTAGTATTCTGATAACCCACAGTGCAGTAGTATTAGTAGTACTGTAGTAGTACTATAGTAGTATTCTAGTAACCCACAGTGCAGTAGTATTAGTAGTACTGCAGTAGTACTATAGTAGTATTCTAGTAACTCACAGTGCTGTAGCATTGGTACTACTGTAGTAGTACTGTAGTAGTATTCTGATAACTCACAGTGCTGTAGTATTGGTACTACTGCAGTAGTACTATAGTAGCATTCAATAACTCACAATGCTGTAGTATTAGTAGTACTGTAGTAGTATTCTGATTATTCACATTGCTGTAGTATTGATAGTACTGTAGTAGTACTGTGGTAGTATTCTGATAACCCACAGTGCAGTAGTATTAGTAGTACTGTAGTAGCACTATAGTAGTATTCTAGTAATCCACAGTGCAGTAGTATTAGTAGTACTGCAGTAGTAATATAGTAGTATTCTAGTAACTCACAGTGCAGTAGTATTAGTAGTACTGCAGTAGTACTATAGTAGTATTCTAGTAACTCACAGTGCAGTAGTATTAGTAGGACTGCAGTAGTTCTATAGTAGTATTCTAGTAACTCACAGTGCTGGCGTCATCGTAGACAGACAGTTCCATAGAGCCAGTGTAGTCCTGGTTCAAAATCCCCTGCAGACAATCATCCAGCCAGCAGGAGGCGTTATGCACTGGCATGACTATAGACTAGAGAGAGACAGACAGGAGGGTTTATACACTGGCATGACTATAGACTAGAGAGAGACAGACAGGAGGGGTTATACACTGGCATGACTATAGACTAGAGAGAGACAGACAGGAGGGGTTATACACTGGCATGACTATAGACTAGAGAGAGACAGACAGGAGGGGTTATACACTGGCATGACTATAGACTAGAGAGAGACAGACAGGAGGGGTTATACACTGGCATGACTATAGACTAGAGAGAGACAGACAGGAGGGGTTATACACTGGGATGACTATAGACTAGAGAGAGACAGACAGGAGGGGTTATACACTGGGATGACTATAGACAGACAGGAGGGGTTATGCACTGGCATGACTATAGACTAGAGAGAGACAGACAGGAGGGGTTATACACTGGCATGACTATAGACTAGAGAGGAACAGACATTGTGTCAAATCGGCTAGCTAATTAATATTGGCCAACGTGAGAACAGGCACCAACCAGATGTGCTGCCACAAAGTAAACAAAAACAAGGTAAAACGCCAATCTGCAATTGCAACATCATTATACATTCTTGATATGAGCTTGTTTTACGCCAATGTTTGTCAGCATTGTAAATGTTTATAAAAAACACTGTATAGCGTTCAAACATGCTTAAAGCTATCATTTGTATATCTTGGATGGTCAGTCCTTGCTTCCAAAGCTCAGTCCATGAATTTGAGTGGTTCCATTTTTCCAGGCCCCGCCCTCAGAAATTTTACAATAACAGAGTCTTTGTTATTGTTTCTACTCCGGATTGACAGACGGGTACATTTTCCATCCGGTCTGGTTATCTAGGCCAGTGAAATGTTCTCTCGTGGACAAACAGAGGTAACAATGTTGGTTCTGGGTTGTTGCCGAGATTAGTGATATGTCACCTACCACCTCCACGGCCCTGCTTGCGTTCCCCCCTCCGACCGACCCATCCTGCGCGCACTCCCCCTTGTAGAGCCGCTTGGCGGGGACAGAGTCGGCCTCCTGCCCGTTGGGATGCTCCAGTGAACAGGTACTCATCTGAACAAACAAGGAAGACACGATAAAAACGCGCTTTTTTTTCTCCCGAAAACTGGCTAGCGGATTTGAAAGAATGAACGTCAACGGAGAAAGCACACGTGGGATATTTACAGTGATATCTACTCTTCTAGAATGTATGACTTTGCATTACGATGTTACTTGTTCTAGAGTGAGCTGCTTTTCATTTGAGCGGTAAAACAACACCAAAATACATTCAAATTTGCTCTCGAAACTTGCCTCGAGGATAGCAGCTCCACTTCCGCAAACAAAGATGATAAATCGCTCATTGGTCAGTTTAAAACGCGGACAAGCTTCTGATTCGCTGTTTTCAATGTTAGTCACACATGACGCAGAATTGTTGACGTTCGCTTGGTCCCGCCCACTGCCCCAGTACAAACAGCAGATAAGAATAATTTACAGTAGTCTAGCAACGCAACTATATTACGTTTTAACAGTAAAACAATGTCTTATAATTTCAGTAAAATAATGTCTTATTTTCTTAGGTATTTTTCTTAAAACTGCATTGTTGATTAAGGGCTTGTAAGTAAGCATTTCACTGTAAGGTCTACTACACCTGTTGTATTCGGCGCATGTGACAAATTCAATTTGATTTGATTTGAAATGCTCAGTGTGTCTTGATATCGTCCCGTGTCACGTTTAAACAGTCTCATGTCCCCTTTCCCATCGGAGCCCAATGCAGTTTCTTGTCCAAGAACAACATGGTTCCTATATGCTGTCTGTCTCATTTCATTTGACAGGTAATCCATCTATTTGACAGACCAGGTGATTCAGTAGTGAAGTAATGTATCAAGTTTTAATGTCACGTGCACCAGTACAGTGAAATGCCTTTCTTGCTCGCTCTAACGCCAACAATGCAGTAATCAATAGCAATGTAATATTAACAAGGAAGGACAAAAACACAGGAGATAACAGAATGAGGGTGGGGAGCGGGTAGTGTCAGCTGAGGGTGGGGAGCGGGTAGTGTCAGCTGAGGGTGGGGAGCGGGTAGTGTCAGCTGAGGGTGGGGAGCGGGTAGTGTCAGCTGAGGGTGGGGAGCGGGTAGTGTCAGCTGAGGGTGGGGAGCGGGTAGTGTCAGCTGAGGGTGGGGAGCGGGTAGTGTCAGCTGAGGGTGGGGAGCGGGTAGTGTCAGCTGAGGGTGGGGAGCGGGTAGTGTCAACTGAGGGTGGGGAGCGGGTAGTGTCAGCTGAGGGTGGGAGGTGGGTAGTGTCAGCTGAGGGTGGGGAGCGGGTAGTGTCAGCTGAGGGTGGGGAGCGGGTAGTGTCAGCTGAGGGTGGGAGGTGGGTAGTGTCAACTGAAGGTGGGGAGCGGGTGGTGTCAGCTGAGGGTGGGAGGTGGGTAGTGTCAACTGAGGGTGGGGAGCGGGTAGTGTCAGCTGAGGGTGGGGAGCGGGTAGTGTCAGCTGAGGGTGGGAGGTGGGTAGTGTCAACTGAGGGTGGGGAGCGGGTAGTGTCAGCTGAGGAGCGGGTAGTGTCAGCTGAGGGTGGGGAGCGGGTAGTGTCAGCTGAGGGGGGGGAGCGGGTAGTGTCAGCTGAGGGTGGGGAGCGGGTAGTGTCAGCTGAGGGTGGGAGGTGGGTAGTGTCAACTGAGGGTGGGGAGCGGGTAGTGTCAGCTGAGGGTGGGGAGCGGGTAGTGTCAGCTGAGGGTGGGGAGCGAGTAGTGTCAGCTGAGGGTGGGGAGCGGGTAGTGTCAGCTGAGGGTGGGGAGCGGGTAGTGTCAGCTGAGGGTGGGGAGCGGGTAGTGTCAGCTGAGGGTGGGAAGTGGGTAGTGTCAGCTGAGGGTGGGGAGCGGGTAGTGTCAGCTGAGGAGCGGGTAGTGTCAGCTGAGGGTGGGGAGCGGGTAGTGTCAGCTGAGGGTGGGGAGCGGGTAGTGTCAGCTGAGGGTGGGGAGCGAGTAGTGTCAGCTGAGGGTGGGGAGCGGGTAGTGTCAGCTGAGGGTGGGGAGCGGGTAGTGTCAGCTGAGGGTGGGAGGTGGGTAGTGTCAACTGAGGGTGGGGAGCGGGTAGTGTCAGCTGAGGAGCGGGTAGTGTCAGCTGAGGGTGGGGAGCGGGTAGTGTCAGCTGAGGGTGGGGAGCGGGTAGTGTCAGCTGAGGGTGGGAGGTGGGTAGTGTCAACTGAGGGTGGGGAGCGGGTAGTGTCAGCTGAGGAGCGGGTAGTGTCAGCTGAGGTTGGGGAGCGGGTAGTGTCAGCTGAGGAGCGGGTAGTGTCAGCTGAGGTTGGGGAGCGGGTAGTGTCAGCTGAGGAGCGGGTAGTGTCAGCTGAGGAGCGGGTAGTGTCAGCTGAGGTTGGGGGGGCGGGTAGTGTCAGCTGAGGAGCGGGTAGTGTCAGCTGAGGGTGGGGAGCGGGTAGTGTCAGCTGAGGGTGGGGAGCGGGTAGTGTCAGCTGAGGGTGGGAGGTGGGTAGTGTCAACTGAGGGTGGGGAGCGGGTAGTGTCAGCTGAGGAGCGGGTAGTGTCAGCTGAGGTTGGGGAGCGGGTAGTGTCAGCTGAGGAGCGGGTAGTGTCAGCTGAGGTTGGGGAGCGGGTAGTGTCAGCTGAGGAGCGGGTAGTGTCAGCTGAGGTTGGGGGGGGCGGGTAGTGTCAGCTGAGGAGCGGGTAGTGTCAGCTGAGGGTGGGAAGCGGGTAGTGTCAGCTGAGGGTGGGGAGCGGGTAGTGTCAGCTGAGGGGGGGGGGGGGGTAGTGTCAACTGAGGGTAGGGAGCAGGTAGTGTCAGCTGAGGGTGGGGAGCGGGTAGTGTCAGCTGAGGGTGGGAGGTGGGTAGTGTCAACTGAGGGTGGGGAGCGGGTAGTGTCAGCTGAGGAGCGGGTAGTGTCAGCTGAGGTTGGGGAGCGGGTAGTGTCAGCTGAGGGTGGGGAGCGGGTAGTGTCAGCTGAGGGTGGGGAGCGGGTAGTGTCAGCTGAGGGTGGGGAGCGGGTAGTGTCAGCTGAGGGTGGGAGGTGGGTAGTGTCAACTGAGGGTGGGGAGCGGGTAGTGTCAGCTGAGGAGCGGGTAGTGTCAGCTGAGGTTGGGGAGCGGGTAGTGTCAGCTGAGGAGCGGGTAGTGTCAGCTGAGGTTGGGGAGCGGGTAGTGTCAGCTGAGGAGCGGGTAGTGTCAGCTGAGGAGCGGGTAGTGTCAGCTGAGGTTGGGGGGGCGGGTAGTGTCAGCTGAGGAGCGGGTAGTGTCAGCTGAGGGTGGGGAGCGGGTACTGTCAGCTGAGGGTGGGGAGCGGGTAGTGTCAGCTGAGGGTGGGAGGTGGGTAGTGTCAACTGAGGGTGGGGAGCGGGTAGTGTCAGCTGAGGGTGGGGAGCGGGTAGTGTCAGCTGAGGGTGGGAGGTGGGTAGTGTCAACTGAGGGTGGGGAGCGGGTAGTGTCAGCTGAGGAGCGGGTAGTGTCAGCTGAGGAGCGGGTAGTGTCAGCTGAGGTTGGGGAGCGGGTAGTGTCAGCTGAGGGTGGGGAGCGGGTAGTGTCAGCTGAGGGTGGGGGGGCGGGTAGTGTCAGCTGAGGGTGGGGGGGCGGGTAGTGTCAGCTGAGATGGATTCTGAGTGTGACGCGTATCAAGACTTGGATCACAGCTGGGGGATAAGAAACAGACGCTGGGTTATGATTCACTACGGGAGACACACACATCTGTTTCAACGAGAGAGAGATAGAGTGCATGACCTCACCACTGTCAAGTGAGGGGGAGAAAGAGAGCTGTTTTAGTGTGCCCTGTTAGGCAGTGTACTGTACTCTGTGATAGTTTCCCCCTCATATAAATTCCTGGGGTCTGGTCCAAAGGAAACAGGACTTAGATAGTATTAGGGAGTATGTGCTCGTATAGGAGGGATTGGTGAGGTATGGTCCCGTGTGACTCAGTTGGCAGGCTCGTACAGGAGGGACTGGTGAGGTATGGTCCCGTGTGACTCAGTTGGCAGGCTCGTACAGGAGGGATTGGTGAGGTATGGTCCCGTGTGACTCAGTTGGCAGGCTCGTATAGGAGGGATTGGTGAGGTATGGTCCCGTGTGACTCAGTTGGCAGGCTCGTACAGGAGGGACTGGTGAGGTATGGTCCCGTGTTACTCAGTTGGGAGGCTCGTACAGGAGGGACTGGTGAGGTATGGTCCCGTGTGACTCCGTTGGCAGGCTCGTACAGGAGGGACTGGTGAGGTATGGTCCCGTGTAACTCAGTTGGCAGGCTCGTACAGGAGGGACTGGTGAGGTATGGTCCCGTGTTACTCAGTTGGCAGGCTCGTACAGGAGGGACTGGTGAGGTATGGTCCCGTGTTACTCAGTTGGCAGGCTCGTATAGGAGGGATTGGTGAGGTATGGTCCCGTGTGACTCAGTTGGCAGGCTCGTACAGGAGGGACTGGTGAGGTATGGTCCCGTGTTACTCAGTTGGCAGGCTCGTACAGGAGGGACTGGTGAGGTATGGTCCCGTGTGACTCAGTTGGCAGGGCATGGCACTTGCAATACCAGGGCTGTGAGTTTGATTCCGACGGGGGACCAGTGTGAAAATGTATGCACTAAGTACTGTAAGTCACTATGGATAAGAGTGTCTGCTAAAGTGTGAAATGGTATGAGAGACTGTTGCATGCTGGGAATTGAGGGCTGAATGAAAGCAGAGTTTCGTCTGAGATCAAACCACAGCATACTGTAATTGTTTTCGTGTATCTGCCCTGGGGTGTATTCATTAGTGCAAAACCGTAGAGAAACGTTTTGCAATGAAAACAAACATTTCTTATTGGACAAGTTCTGAACGTGGCCTTACTTCAGGGTCAAATTCTAACAGGAAGTAGTTTAGAGACGACTCCTGCTGTCTTCACTCAATTAGCACTCAGCTTTCTGCACGCACTCCTTTCATCGTGTGTGTGTGTGTGTGTGTGGGTGTGTGTGTGTGGGTGTGTGTGTGTGTGTGTGTGGGGCAGTGCTGCAGCGGTCCTAATGGTTTCCACATTGGGAGAAAGACTTGGTCGGCCATCTTGGTAATTCTCTTTATCACTCCTTAGTGGTTCATTGACCAGACTACTGACACTCCTACAGCCATACATATGGAGACACTTCTCCCTGTGTGTGATCACGCCTACAGACATACATATGGAAACACTTCTCCCAGTGTGTGATCTCATAGAATAATTAGCAATCAAGCACAGATCTGTCTTTTTCTCCCTCTAACTATTAAAAAGCCAGTTGATTGATACTCTTTATATCTGCACATCTCTCCTTTTAAGAGTGGAGGAGAGAGAGATGTGTGTGTGGGAGAGAGAGATGTGTGTATGGGAGAGAGAGAGATGTGTGTGGGAGAGAGAGATGTGTGTGTGTATGGGAGAGAGAGATGTGTGGGAGAGAGAGATGTGTGGGAGAGAGAGAGATGGGAGCAATAGAGAGAGATGTGTGGGAGAGAGAGATGTGTGGGAGAGAGAGAGATGGGAGCAATAGAGAGAGATGTGTGGGAGAGAGAGATGTGTGTGGGAGAGAGAGAGGTAAGCAATAGAGAGAGATATGTGTGTGTATGGGAGAGAGAGATCTGTGTGTGTGGGAGAGAGAGAGATGTGTGTGGGAGAGAGAGAGATGTGTGTGTGGGAGAGAGAGAGATGTGTGTGGGAGAGAGAGAGATGTGTGTGTGGGAGAGAGAGAGATGTGTGTGTGGGAGAGAGAGAGATGTGTGTGTGGGAGAGAGAGAGATGTGTGTGGGAGAGAGAGAGATGTGTTGGTGGGAGAGAGAGAGATGTGTTGGTGGGAGAGAGAGAGATGTGTTGGTGGGAGAGAGAGAGATGTGTTGGTGGGAGAGAGAGAGATGTGTTGGTGGGAGAGAGAGATGTGTTGGTGGGAGAGAGAGAGAGAGAGAGAGAGAGAGGTGTGTGGGAGAGAGAGAGATGTGTGTGTGGGAGAGAGAGAGATGTGTGTGGGAGAGAGAGAGGTGTGTGTGGGAGAGAGAGAGGTGTGTGTGGGAGAGAGAGAGATGTGTGTGTGGGAGAGAGAGAGATGTGTGGGAGAGAGAGATGTGAGCCAGATGGGTCGTCACTATGTGTTGTCTTTGTAACCAGACCAGTCTGCTCTGTAATCAGAGTCATAATATTATTCATCTCACCAGGCTACCAGAGCTCAGGGCTAAAACTATACTGACCAATCAGAAAGAGATAAATACCTATACATACCTGCTCTTTCTCTCCACCTCTCTCTCTCCATCTTGCTCTGTCTCTCTCTGTCTTCCATCTCATATCTCCCTCTCTCTCTGTCTTCCTCTCTCTCTCCCTCTTGCTCTGTCTTCCTCTCTCTCTGTCTTCCATCTCATATCTCCCTCTCTCTCTGTCTTCCTCTCTCTCTCCCTCTTGCTCTGTCTTCCTCTCTCTCTGTCTTCCATCTCATATCTCCCTCTCTCTCTGTCTTCCCCTCTCATCTCCCTCTTGCTCTGTCTTCCTCTCTCTCTCTGTCTTCCATCTCATATCTCCCTCTCTCTGTCTTCCCCTCTCATCTCCCTCTTGCTCTGTCTTTCTCTCTCTCTCTCTGTCTTCCCTTCTCATCTCTCCCTCTTGCTCTCTTTCTCTCTCTCTGTCTTCCCCTCTCATCTCCCTCTTGCTCTGTCTTCCCCTCTCATCTCCCCCTTGCTCTGTCTTTCTCTCTCTCTGTCTTCCCCTCTCATCTCACTCTTGCTCTGTCTCTCTCTCTGTCTTCCCCTCTCATCTCCCTCTTGCTCTGTCTTTCTCTCTCTCTGTCTTCCCCTCTCATCTCCCTCTTGCTCTGTCTTTCTCTCTCTCTCTCTCTGTCTTCCCCTCTCATCTCCCTCTTGCTCTGTCTTTCTCTCTCTCTGTCTTCCCCTCTCATCTCCCTCTTGCTCTGTCTGTCTCTCTCTCTGTCTTCCCCTCTCATCTCCCTCTTGCTCTGTCTTTCTCTCTCTATCCTGGCTCTGTCTTTCTCTCTCTATCCTGGCTCTGTCTTTCTCTCTCTGTCTTCCCCTCTCATCTCCCTCTTGCTCTGTCTCGGTCTTTCCCTCTTTTTTCCTTCCCTCTCTCTTAGGCCGTGGCCAAATTAGAACAGATACATTTTAATGACTTGTGTGGGTGATGTAAAACGCCTCATCTGTTCTAATTGTCTAAGCCGATGGTTATGTATCCATCTGTTCTAATTGTCTAAGCCGATGGTTATGTATCCATCTGTTCTAATTGTCTAAGCCGATGGTTATGTATCCATCTGTTCTAATTGTCTAAGCCGATGGTTATGTATCCATCTGTTCTAATTGTCTAAGCCGATGGTTATGTATCCATCTGTGAAAATGAGGAAATTGTGTGGACGCGTTGTCTCCTCTGACCATCGATGTGTGACTCCCATTGAGAAAGCATTGGAAATCAGGGATACGGAGGAAATCAACCGGCCAGTCTGGCCTCGCCCTTAATCTCTCTCTCTCCCTCTGTGACCCTTACTCTCTCTCTCTCTGTGGCCCTTACTCTCTCTCCCTCTGTGACCCTTACTCTCTCTCTCTCTCTCTCCTTCTGTGGCCCTTACTCTCTCTCTCTCTCTCCCTCTGTGACCCTTACTCTCTCTCTCTCTCTCTCCCTCTGTGACCCTTACTCTCTCTCTCTCTCTCCCTCTGTGACCTTTACTCTCTCTCCCTCTGTGACCCTTACACTCTCTCTCTCTCTCCTTCTGTGGCCCTTACTCTCTCTCTCTCTCCCTCTGTGACCCTTACTCTCTCTCTCTCTCTCCCTCTGTGACCCTTACTCTCTCTCTCTCTCTCTCCCTCTGTGACCCTTACACTCTCTCTCTCTCTCCCTCTGTGACCTTTACTCTCTATCCCTCTCTCCCTCTGTGGCCCTTTCTCTCTCTCCCTCTGTGGCCCTTACTCTCTCTCTCTCCCTCTGTGGCCCTTACTCTCTCTCTCTCCCTCTGTGGCCTTTAGTCTCTCTCTCTCTGTGACCCTTACTCTCTCTCTCACCCTCTGTGACCCTTACTCTCTCTCTCACCCTCTGTGACCCTTACTCTCTCTCTCTCTCTCCCTCTGTGACTCTCTCTCTCTCTCTCCCTCTGTGGCCCTTACTCTCTCTCTCTCTCTCTCTCCCTCTGTGGCCCTTACTCTCTCTCTCCCTCCCTCTGTGGCCTTTAGTCTCTCTCCCTCCCTCTGTGGCCCTTACTCTCTCTCCCCCTCTGTGGCCCTTACTCTCTCTCCCCCTCTGTGGCCCTTATTCTCTCTCCCCCTCTGTGGCCCTTACTCTCTCTCCCCCTCTGTGGCCCTTACTCTCTCTCCCCCTCTGTGGCCCTTACTCTCTCTCTCCCTCTGTGGCCCTTACTCTCTCTCTCCCTCTCTGTGGCCCTTACTCTCTCTCCCTCTCTGTGGCCCTTACTCTCTCTCCCTCTGTGGCCCTTACTCTCTCTCTCTCCCTCTGTGGCCCTTACTCTCTCTCTCTCCCTCTGTGGCCCTTACTCTCTCTCTCTCCCTCTGTGGCCCTTACTCTCTCTCTCTCCCTCTGTGGCCCTTACTCTCTCTCTCTCCCTCTATGGCCCTTACTCTCTCTCTCTCCCTCTGTGGCCCTTACTCTCTCTCTCTCCCTCTGTGGCCCTTACTCTCTCTCTCTCCCTCTGTGGCCCTTACTCTCTCTCCCCCTCTGTGGCCCTTACTCTCTCTCTCTCCCTCTGTGGCCCTTACTCTCTCTCTCTCCCTCTGTGGCCCTTACTCTCTCTCTCTCCCTCTGTGGCCCTTACTCTCTCTCTCTCCCTCTGTGGCCCTTACTCTCTCTCTCTCCCTCTGTGGCCCTTACTCTCTCTCTCTCCCTCTGTGGCCCTTACTCTCTCTCTCTCCCTCTGTGGCCCTTACTCTCTCTCTCTCCCTCTGTGGCCCTTACTCTCTCTCTCTCCCTCTATGGCCCTTACTCTCTCTCTCTCCCTCTGTGGCCCTTACTCTCTCTCTCTCCCTCTGTGGCCCTTACTCTCTCTCTCTCCCTCTGTGGCCCTTACTCTCTCTCTCTCCCTCTGTGGCCCTTACTCTCTCTCTCTCCCTCTGTGGCCCTTACTCTCTCTCTCTCCCTCTGTGGCCCTTACTCTCTCTCTCTCCCTCTGTGGCCCTTACTCTCTCTCCCTCTGTCTCTCCCCACAGCGAGCGTGAGACAGAAAGGGTCACCGAGGGAGAAAGGGAAAGAGCAGAGAGGGAAATGCCTGTAGAGAAAGTGGTGGACTGTTAGTACTGACCCAAAGGAAGAGGTCAGATCCATGTTGACTCCAATGCTTCCCACAGTTGTGTCAAGTTGGCTGAATGTCCTTTGGGTGCTGGACCATTCTCGATCCACACAGGAAACTGTTGAGTGTGAAAAACCCAGTGGCGTTGCAGTTCTTGACACAAACCGGTGTGTCTGGTACCTACTACCATACCCTGTTCAAAGGCATTTCAATATGTTGTCTTGTCCACTCACCCTCTGAAGGTCACACATACACAATCCATGTCTCAATTGTCTCAAGGCTTAAAAATCCTTCTTTAACCTGTCTCCTCCCCTTCATCTACACTGACTGAAGTGGATTTAACAAGTGACATCAATAAGGGATCATAGCTTTCACCTGGATTTACCTGGTCAGTCTGTCATGGAAAGAGCAGGTGTTCATAATGTTTTGTACACTCAATATACTTACCGTCTCTCTCTCCTCCTCTCTCTGTCTTTCTCTCTCTCCTTCCCCTCTCTCTGTCTCTCTCTGTCTTTCTCACTCGTCTTCCCCCTCTCTCTCGTCTTCCCCGTCTCTCTCTCTCTCGTCTTCCCCGTCTCTTTCCCTCTCGTCTTCCCACAACGAGTATGAGAAAGAACGGGTCACACAGGGAGAAAGGGAAAGAGTAGAGAGGGAAGGATAGAGACCTGTAGAGAGACAGAGGTAGACTGAGTTTGTACTGGCCCAAAGGAAGAGGTCAGAGTAAGGGGAACCAATCTGTGTGAGAGAGACCAGACATAACGTCCATAAAATAAATGATACTGCATGGTGAAACAACCATCATGTCATCACTGGGAATTAGTATGATGAAACAGATGAAATATCTGTGGTTCAGGCAGAGTCCAGTATCACTGAGAGGTTCTGGGAGGTTCTGATTGGATCTGAGGGGTTCCTTGGGGTTCTATGAGGGATTCTGGATCCAGTCTGGACTGTTGCTAGTCCAGACTGGACTAGCAGATTGGCCTCAGGGTTTTATAGTCTACTATATTAAGCCTCCGGGTCTGGTAGTCTACTATACCAAGGGTCTGGTAGTCTACTATACCAAGGGTCTGGTAGTCTACTATACCAAGGGTCTGGTAGTCTACTATACCAAGGGTCTGGTAGTCTACTATACCAAGGGTCTGGTAGTCTACTATACCAAGGGTCTGGTAGTCTACTATACCAAGGGTCTGGTAGTCTACTATACCAAGGGTCTGGTAGTCTACTATACCAAGGGTCTGGTAGTCTACTATACCAAGGGTCTGGTAGTCTACTATACCAAGGGTCTGGTAGTCTACTATACCAAGGGTCTGGTAGTCTACTATACCAAGGGTCTGGTAGTCTACCATACCAAGGGTCTGGTAGTCTACCATACCAAGGGTCTGGTAGTCTACTATACTAAGGGTCTGGTAGTCTACTATACCAAGGGTCTGGTAGTCTACCATACCAAGGGTCTGGTAGTCTACCATACCAAGGGTCTGGTAGTCTACTATACCAAGGGTCTGGTAGTCTACTATACCAAGGGTCTGGTAGTCTACTATACCAAGGGTCTGGTAGTCTACTATACCAAGGGTCTGGTAGTCTACTATACTAAGGGTCTGGTAGTCTACTATACCAAGGGTCTGGTAGTCTACTATACCAAGGGTCTGGTAGTCTACTATACCAAGGGTCTGGTAGTCTACTATACCAAGGGTCTGGTAGTCTACTATACCAAGGGTCTGGTAGTCTACTATACCAAGGGTCTGGTAGTCTACTATACCAAGGGTCTGGTAGTCTACTATACCAAGGGTCTGGTAGTCTACTATACCAAGGGTCTGGTAGTCTACTATACCAAGGGTCTGGTAGTCTACTATACTAAGGGTCTGGTAGTCTACTATACCAAGGGTCTGGTAGTCTACTATACCAAGGGTCTGGTAGTCTACTATACCAAGGGTCTGGTAGTCTACTATACTAAGGGTCTGGTAGTCTACTAAACTAAGGGTCTGGTAGTCTACTATACTAAGGGTCTGGTAGTCTACTATACTAAGGGTCTGGTAGTCTACTATACTAAGGGTCTGGTAGTCTACTATACTAAGGGTCTGGTAGTCTACTATACCAAGGGTCTGGTAGTCTACTATACCAAGGGTCTGGTAGTCTACTATACCAAGGGTCTGGTAGTCTACTATAATAAGGGTCTGGTAGTCTACTATACCAAGGGTCTGGTAGTCTACTATACTAAGGGTCTTGTCATTCTCTGCCCAGTGCCGCCCCCTGCTGCATGTGGGAGGTATCTCCTCTCCAAACCACCAGATACACAGCGTATGTCATTATACACACTAAGAGACTAGAACATGTATACAATCCAGGCTGAGGCTTCCCTGTGTAGAGCTTTTGACTTCACAAATGAACACCATGTGCAGTGTGTGTGTGTATGTGTGTGTGTGCAGTGTGTGTGTGACTTCTGTTTAGAGTGATGATTAGAGATAGAGTGTAATTTGTGTGTTTAGACAGACAGTCAGACATTAAAGGGTCTGGGGCTGAAGGAGAACATTGCTCACAAACGCACGTTTCTGTCTACATCTGCCGCGTAGGGGTTTTGAGGGAGCTGTTCTACTAAGCTGTATGGAATTGTTTTAAGAAGTAGGGGTGTTGTTCTACTAAGCTGTATGGAATTGTTTTAAGAAGTAGGGGTGCTGAGGTTGCTGTTCTACTAAGCTGTACAGAATTGTTTTAAGAAGTAGGGGTGCTGTTCTACTAAGCTGTATGGAATTGTTTTAAGAAGTAGGGGTGCTGAGGTTGCTGTTCTACTAAGCTGTATGGAATTGTTTTAAGAAGTAGGGGTGCTGAGGGTGCTGTTCTACTAAACTGTATGGAATTGTTTTAAGAAGTAGGGGAGCTGAGGGTGCTGTTCTACTAAGCTGTATGGAATTGTTTTAAGAAGTAGGGGAGCTGAGGTTGCTGTTCTACTAAGCTGTATGGAATTGTTTTAAGAAGTAGGGGTGCTGAGGGTGCTGTTCTACTAAGCTGTATGGAATTGTTTTAAGAAGTAGGGGAGCTGAGGGTGCTGTTCTACTAAGCTGTATTGCATTTTTAAAGAAGGTCATACCAATGATCATTTTGCTATTTGATTTGGAATTTTAAGACCCGTTGAAGTATCAACAAAACATATTTCTTATTTGATGAACACTTACTGCTACGAGCCCAACAGATCTAAAGGAAGTTTGTTCTGTGAGGCCTGTGGGCGTGTCCTAGAGGAAAACAGTCGACATGTTCCTGAGAGTTTGTTCAGACGCTACAGACAGAAGTTGGCAGATCGGCTGTGCTTACTTTAGACGAGTCCCAAAACGCTTGTGGGGGGTGGTAGAGCAACGGAGGCCAACCTCTCTGTTTCCACAGCTCTATAGTTTCATATGAGGGACCATAGGCTGCTGTTGTAGCCTTCACCAGCAGACTAAGACCACTCACACACACACACACACACACACACACACACACACACACACACACACACACACACACACACACACACACACACACACACACACACACACACACACACACACACACACACACACACACACACACACACACACACACACACACACACACACACACACACAGACTAATGAGCAGTGCTTTGACCTTCAGAGGGGGAACAGAACAGCAGGCAGAACCACACCATCAACTACTGTTACAGTCACAACAAGGTCAGGGGCCCTACGCGCTGATCTAGGATCAGTTTAGCCTTTTCATATGAACCACACCATCAGCAGGGCTACTGTTACAGTCACAACAAGGACAGGGGCCCTACGCGCTGATCTAGGATCAGTTCAGCCTTTTCATATGAAACACCATCAGCAGGGCTACTGTTACACTCACAACAAGGTCAGGGGCCCTACGTGCTGATCTAGGATCAGTTTAGCCTTTTCATATGAAACACACCATCAGCAGGGCTACTGTTACAGTCACAACAAGGTCAGGGGCCCTACGTGCTGATCTAGGATCAGTTTGACCTTTTGGATCAAAATGAATAACATCCCATGTAGAGGGGGGACCAGGGCTCGTATCCAAAATGAATAACATCCCATGTAGAGGGGGGACCAGGGCTCGTATCCACAAAGTGTCTCAGAGTAGGAGTGCTGATCTGGGATCATGTTTCCCACCCGTCTAATAGTCTTATCAGGCTATCGAGTATTCCAGACACGATACACTTATTTGATGTATTCCAGAACTAGCACAGCTGACTCTAATGGTCACATGATCATCAAGCCTCTCATTTGTTAAATCACTGGGAGTACTGGAGGAGAGGTTGGGGAATCACTGGGAGTACTGGAGGAGAGGTTGGGAAATCACTGGGAGTACTGGAGGAGAGGTTGGGGAATCACTGGGAGTACAGGAGGAGAGGTTGGGGAATCACTGGGAGTACAGGAGGAGAGGTTGGGGAATCACTGGGAGTACTGGAGGAGAGGTTGGGGAATCACTGGGAGTACAGGAGGAGAGGTTGGGGAATCACTGGGAGTACAGGAGGAGAGGTTGGGGAATCACTGGGAGTACAGGAGGAGAGGTTGGGGAATCACTGGGAGTACAGGAGGAGAGGTTGGGGAATCACTGGGAGTACAGGAGGAGAGGTTGGGGAATCACTGGGAGTACAGGAGGAGAGGTTGGGGAAATCACTGTGAGTACTGGAGGAGAGGTTGGGGAATCACTGGGAGTACAGGAGGAGAGGTTGGGGAATCACTGGGAGTACAGGAGGAGAGGTTGGGGAATCACTGGGAGTACAGGAGGAGAGGTTGGAGAATCACTGGGAGTACAGGAGGAGAGGTTGGAGAATCACTGGGAGTACAGGAGGAGAGGTTGGAGAATCATTGGGAGTACAGGAGGAGAGGTTGGAGAATCACTGGGAGTACAGGAGGAGAGGTTGGAGAATCACTGGGAGTACAGGAGGAGAGGTTGGAGAATCACTGGGAGTACAGGAGGAGAGGTTGGAGAATCACTGGGAGTACAGGAGGAGAGGTTGGGGAAATCACTGGGAGTACAGGAGGAGAGGTTGGAGAATCACTGGGAGTACAGGAGGAGAGGTTGGAGAATCACTGGGAGTACAGGAGGAGAGGTTGGAGAATCACTGGGAGTACAGGAGGAGAGGTTGGAGAATCACTGGGTGTACAGGAGGAGAGGTTGGAGAATCACTGGGTGTACAGGAGGAGAGGTTGGGGAATCACTGGGAGTACAGGAGGAGAGGTTGGGGAATCACTGGGAGTACAGGAGGAGAGGTTGGGAAATCACTGGGAGTACAGGAGGAGAGGTTGGGGAAATCACTGTGAGTACTGGAGGAGAGGTTGGGGAAATCACTGGGAGTACAGGAGGAGAGGTTGGGGAAATCACTGGGAGTACAGGAGGAGAGGTTGGGGAATCACTGTGAGTACTGGAGGAGAGGTTGGGGAATCACTGTGAGTACTGGAGGAGAGGTTGGGGAATCACTGGGAGTACAGGAGGAGAGGTTGGGGAATCACTGGGAGTACAGGAGGAGAGTTTGGGGAATCACTGGGAGTACAGGAGGAGAGGTTGGGGAAATCACTGGGAGTACAGGAGGAGAGTTTGGGGAATCACTGTGAGTACAGGAGGAGAGGTTGGGGAAATCACTGGGAGTACAGGAGGAGAGGTTGGGGAATCACTGGGAGTACAGGAGGAGAGGTTGGGGAATCACTGGGAGTACAGGAGGAGAGGTTGGGGAATCACTGGGAGTACAGGAGGAGAGGTTGGGGAATCACTGGGAGTACTGGAGGAGAGGTTGGGGAAATCACTGGGAGTACAGGAGGAGAGGTTGGGGAAATCACTGGGAGTACAGGAGGAGAGGTTGGGGAATCACTGGGAGTACTGGAGGAGAGGTTGGGGAATCACTGGGAGTACAGGAGGAGAGGTTGGGGAATCACTGGGAGTACAGGAGGAGAGGTTGGGGAATCACTGGGAGTACAGGAGGAGAGGTTGGGGAATCACTGGGAGTACAGGAGGAGAGGTTGGGGAATCACTGGGAGTACTGGAGGAGAGGTTGGGGAAATCACTGGGAGTACTGGAGGAGAGGTTGGGGAATCA
>NW_024057747.1:7500-35000 GCF_016432855.1 Salvelinus namaycush | reverse complement strand
TTCACTATATTTTAGGAAAACAACTGAACTGTTAGAAAGAAAGACAGAAAAGAAAAGGGATTGATATTATCAGCCAGTGAAGGAGGAAGCAGAAGGACAAAGTTAAGGTCACCTCAACCATACAGCCCTGTAATGGAGAGGAGGGAGGGAGGAGGAGGAGGAGAGGAGGAGGGAGAGGAGCAGGAGGAGGAGAGGAGAGAGGAGGGATAGGAGGAGAGTGTAATGTTTACTGTTCATTTTTACACACACATTGTGTGTGTGTGTGTGTGTGTGTGTCTCCTCACATAAGAGGAAGGGGTTGTTGTGGGTCAAATCAAAATCATCAAATCAAATGTATTTATATAGCCCTTCTTACATCAGCTAATATCTCAAAGTGCTGTACAGAAACCCAGCCTAAAACCCCAAACAGCAAGCAATGCAGGTGTAGAAGCACGGTGGCTAGGAAAAACTCCCTAGAAAGGCCAAAACCTAGGAAGAAACCTAGAGAGGAACCAGGCTATGAGGGGTGGCCAGTCCTCTTCTGGCTTTGCCGGGTGGAGATTATAACAGAACATGGCCAAGATGTTCAAATGTTCATAAATGACCAGCATGGTCAAATAATAATAATCACAGTAGTTGTCGAGGGTGCAGCAAGAGGGTCCTGCTAGGAGGATTAGGGGGGTGTGTGAGTGTGTGTGTGTGTGTGTGTGTGTGTGTGTGTGTGTGTGTGTGTGTGTGTGTGTGTGTGTCTCCTCACCTAAGAGGAAGGGGTTGTTGTGGGTCCTGCTAGGAGGATTAGGGGGGATGAGTGTGTGTGTGTGTGTGTGTGTGTGTGTGTGTGTGTGTGTGTGTGTGTGTGTGTGTGTGTGTGTGTGTGTGTCTCCTCACCTAAGAGGAAGGGGTTGTTGTGGGTCCTGCTAGGAGGATTAGGGGGGATGAGTGTGTGTGTGTGTGTGTGTCTCCTCACCTAAGAGGAAGGGGTTGTTGTGGGTCCTGCTAGGAGGATTAGGGGGGGATGAGTGTGTGTGTGTGTGTGTGTATCTCCTCACCTAAGAGGAAGGGGTTGTTGTGGGTCCTGCTAGGAGGATTAGGGGGGATGAGTGTGTGTGTGTGTGTGTGTGTGTGTGTGTGTGTGTGTGTGTGTCTCCTCACCTAAGAGGAAAGGGTTGTTGTGGGTCCTGCTAGGAGGATTAGGGGGGATGAGTGTGTGTGTGTGTGTGTCTCTCCTCACCTAAGAGGAAGGGGTTGTTGTGGGTCCTGCTAGGAGGATTAGGGGGGATGAGTGCGTCCAGATTGACGAGCGACGCCCCCGTAGGTCCCAGGAAGGCTTCTGGGGTGCGACACATCCGGGGGGCCGCGGAGCCCTGGGGGGGGCCGAGACGGGACAGGTCAAACATCTCCGGACTGCCCCCCCCTCGCCCGTTGACCTCGGGGGACAGAACACGCTCCCCAAACAGGTCTAGTCCTGTGGAGGGGGAGGTAATGACATGAGCAGGAAAACATGCAGTATAAACACAACATACACAGGAAGACAAACATGTGTGTGTGTGTGTGTGTGTGTGTGTGTGTGTGTGTGTGTGTGTGTGTGTGTGTGTGTGTGTGTTACCAGTAGGACTGCCAGGTTGAGGTGGTCCCTCCTCTCCTTTACACTCCTCCTCCTCCCTGACAGAGAAGAGATCCGTCCTATCAGTACCGTCCACTGTAAGAGGGGGCGGGCTCTCCCAGCCGTGATTGACAGGGCTGGATGATGATGTGAGCGGAGCTTCCCAGGTGGGAGAGCGTGACGGAGCCCAGGGATTGGTTGGGCTGCTGGAGGAGGGGCGGGTCGCCCAGGGACTACCAATCACAGGAGTGTTGGAGTGGACTGCTGTTGAGAGAGAGGGTGCGCACGTTTTGCAATGCAGAGTTTGCATAGCAGAGTGTGTGTGTGTGTGTGTGTGTGTGTGTGTGTGTGAGCGTGTACCACTCACCCACAGAGTCCCAGGGGTCAGAGGTCACAGCAGGCTGGGCGTTCCAGAGGTCGTCAGCTGGGGGCGGAGCCTCAGAGGGGCCAAAGATATCCACCAGGTTGGACATGGCGGACTGGAGAGAAACAGAATCACAAACATCTGGTTGTCAAGGAGACATCATGTTGCCTTCAGAGTCATGGGCTGATTGTTCAGCTATGGGACAAAACAGGCCGGGCTGGCTTAGATTGTTGACAACATGTAAACTATATTTTAGTCTCCAAAATGTTTATTGAAACCATAAATACATCTGCACAATGAGCACTTGTTGTCTCTCAAATACATCGTTACAGCGGTTGGTTCGCTAACTAGCGGATTCTTTCAATATTAGCAGAGACGAGTCAAAACACCTCAAAACAAGATAACATGGTATCAATAACGAGACAAAACAAGCTGAAACGATCCCCCACAAGGCACCTTGTTGGTTGCTCTCTGACCTTCAGAACCATAACAAAGCATATTAATCTCTCTCTCTCTCAAAGCAAGTGAAGTAGATAATATACAAAAGTGAAATAAACAATAAAAATTAACAGTAAACATTACACTCACAGAAGTTACAAAATAATAAAGACATTACAAATGTCATATTATGTATATATACAGTGTTGTAACGATGCACAACTGGTTAAAGTGCAAAAGGGAAAATAAATATGGGTTGTATTTACAATGGTGTTTGTTCTTCACTGGTTGACCTTTTCTTGTGGTAACATGTCACAAATCTTGCTGCTGTGATGGCACACTGTGGAATTCCACCCAGTAGATATGGGAGTTTATCAAAATCGGGTTTGTTTTCAAATTCTTTGTGGATCTGTGTAATCTGAGGGAAATATGTCTCTCTAATATGGTCATACATTTGGCAGGAGGTTAGGAAGTGCAGCTCAGTTTCCACCTCATTTTGTGGGCAGTGAGCACATAGCCTGTCTTCTCTTGAGAGCCAGGTCTGCCTACGGCGGCCTTTCTCAATAGCAAGGCTATGCTCACTGAGTCTGTACATAGTCAAAGATTTCCTTATGTTTGGGTCAGTCACAGTGGTCAGGTACTCTGCCACTGTGTACTCTCTGTTTAGGGCCAAATAGCATTCTAGTTTGTTCTGGTTTTTTGTTAATTCTTTACAATGTGTCAAGTAATTATCTTTTTGTTTTGTCTAATTGTGTTGCTGTCCTGGGGCTCTGTGGGGTGTGTTTATGAACAGAGCCCCAGGACCAGCTTGATTAGGGGACTCTTCTCAAAGTTCATCTCTCTGTAGGTGATGGCTTTGTTATGGAAGGTTTGGGAATCGCTTCTCTGTCTCTCTCTCACTCACACACCCCCTCACCTCCCCTGTCCCTGTGTGACTGTCCCTGCTGCTCTCGTCCAGGGCTCTCTGTCTCTCACTCACACACCCCCTCACCTCCCCTGTCCCTGTGTGACTGTCCCTGCTGCTCTCGTCCAGGGCTCTCTGTCTCTCTCTCACACACCCCCTCACCTCCCCTGTCCCTGCTGCTCTCGTCCATGGCTCTCTGTCTCTCTCTCACACACCCCCTCACCTCCCCTGTCCCTGTGTGACTGTCCCTCCTGCTCTCGTCCAGGGCTCTCTGTCTCTCACCTCCCCTGTCCCTTTGTGACTGACCCTCCTGCTCTCCTCCAGGACTCTCTGTCTCTCACCTCCCCTGTCCCTGTGTGACTGTCCCTCCTGCTCTCCTCCAGGGCTCTCTGTCTCTCACCTCCCCTGTCCCTGTGTGACTGTCCCTCCTGCTCTCCTCCAGGGCTCTCTGTCTCTCACCTCCCCTGTCCCTGTGTGACTGTCCCTCCTGCTCTCCTCCAGGGCTCTCTGTCTCTCACCTCCCCTGTCCCTGTGTGACTGTCCCTCCTGCTCTCCTCCAGGACTCTCTGTAAAAACGACTCGTCTCCTTGGAGACGACGCTGGTCCTGCAGAGGCGGCATGGTGACATCATCAACACAGTTTCCATGGAGACACTGTGGACACACGTATGCACGCACACACACACGACGCAGACATGACACACACACATTACAATTATTTTCACTATATTTTAGGAAAACAACTGAACTGTTAGAAAGAAAGACAGAAAAGAAAAGGGATTGATATTATCAGCCAGTGAAGGAGGAAGCAGAAGGACAAAGTTAAGGTCACCTCAACCATACAGCCCTGTAATGGAGAGGAGGGAGGGAGGAGGAGGAGGAGAGGAGGAGGGAGAGGAGCAGGAGGAGGAGAGGAGAGAGGAGGAGAGGAGGGAGAGGAGGGAGGGATGAGGAGGAGGAGAGGGAGTGGAGAAGAGGAGGGAGGGAGGGAGAGGAGAGGAGGGAGTGGAGGAGAAAGGGAGGGAGGGAGGAGAGGGTAGAGAGAGGAGAGGAGGGAGGGAGAGGAGAGGAGGGAGGGATGAGGAGGAGGAGAGGAGAGAGGGAGAGGAGGAGAGGGTAGAGAGGGAGGGAAAGGAAGAGAGGGTAGAGATAGGGATGAGGAGGAGGAGAGGAGAGAGGGAGGGAGAGGAGGAGAGGGGAGAGGGAGGGAGAGGAGGAGAGGGGAGAGGGAGGGATGAGGGATGAGGAGGAGGAGAGGGAGGAAGGGATGAAGGGAAAATGGAAGATTAAACTAGGAGAAGGAGCCGACAGAGGTAAGGATGGAATCTGGAGGGGGACAGAATGGTTAGTTAGAGGACAGGATTCACATGGCACTGCAGGAGGTTACCATATACACACTGGTGAAGCAGGCAGAGGAGGGACAATCTGCAGTGTGTGTGTGTGTGTGTGTGTGTATGTGTGTGTGTGTGTATGTGTGTGTACCTGCTCGTGCTCCTCTTTGCTAAGGCTCAGAGCTATCTGTAGCTGTGTGTCATCATCTGTCTCCATAGCAATGGGAGGAGGCGGGGCCAGCTGAAGAGGGGTTGTGTCAGTGATTAGCATCTGACTAACCAATGAGCATTCAGCATCAATCAGGAGAGAGCGAGAGAGCGAGAGTGAGAGCGAGAGCGAGAGCGAGAGTGAGAGCAGAGACAGAGACAGAGACAGACCAGCTGCAGTAAGAACCTAGGGAGTAAGAGGGTAACCACAGCAACACACTTTCCCACATCACTGCTAAGGAAAGGACACAGCAGGGTTTTATTCATTAGTGCACACGGTAGCTACATGTTTTGCAACGGATGAACAAAAACAAGCTTTTCCTATTGGACAAGTTCATGTAGTCCCCCCCCCCAAAGTTTGCTTCCCTTTGGGCCCTAGTTAATACACCCCAGCAGTTGTGTGTAGTAGTCTGTCCCACCACACAGTGGTGCTGTTGAGCTCATTGAGCTGGTGTTGGTGACATCACTGACATGACAGATGTACTCTGAGAGACGGTGTAGGAGTCCAGCCCACCTCACTGACTCACACTTCAGAATGTGTGTGTGTTTCACCTTCTCACTCTCCTCTCTGCTCATGGCCAGGGCCAGCTGTAACTGTAGCTCCTCCTCTCCGCTGGTCTGGGGGCGGGCCTGTTCTAGATCACATGCTTCACGAGGAGAGGATGAAGAGGCTGGGGGAGAGAGAGAGAGAGAGAGACAGAGACAGAGACAGAAAGACAGAGATACAGAGAGACAGAGAGACAGAGACAGAGAGAGAGACAGAGCGGGCAGAGGAGGGCGAGAGAGACGGGGGACAGAAACAGATATAGAGAGAGGATAAATATTAGCCAGTTGTCTTGTGTTATTCATAGCTTTAATCTTTTTCATTGATTGTCCAGACTCAATTTGTGCTGTGTGTGTGTGTATGAAGTTGTGTGGTCGTGCTTGTATATATTCAGTTAAAGGAGAGGTTTAAAATGAGCACACACAGGTGAAGTAAAAGTCTATAAAGTATCATTCTGAATTTGGTACTACATTAAAGGGAAGGTATTAAAGTCTACACTCAGAGTTAAAGGGGATGTGTTAGTCTACACTCACGGTTAAAGGGGAAGTGTTAATGTCTCCACTCACGGTTAAAGGGGAAGTATTCATGTCTCCACTCACGGTTAAAGGGGAAGTGTTAATGTCTACACTCACGGTTAAAGGGGAAGTGTTAATGTCTACACTCACAGTTAAAGGGGAAGTGTTAAAGTCTACCCTCACGGTTAAAGGGGAAGTATTAATGTTTACACTCACGGTTAAAGGGGAAGTATTAATGTCTACACTCACAGTTAAAGGGGAAGTATTAATGTCTACACTCACAGTTAAAGGGGAAGTATTAATGTCTACACTCACAGTTAAAGGGGAAGTATTAATGTATACACTCACAGTTAAAGGGGAAGTATTAATGTCTACACTCACAGTTAAAGGGGAAGTGTTAATGTCTCCACTCACAGTTAAAGGGGAAGTGTTAATGTCTCCACTCACAGTTAAAGGAGAAGTATTAATGTCTAACTGTGAGTGTAAAGGGGAAGTGTTAATGTCTCCACTCACAGTTAAAGGAGGAGGGCGAGCCCCGGGAGCGGATGAACTCTTCCCCGTAGAGAGCTGCCGTATTTGGCTGGCTGGTCCTTCGCCCTGGTTGGTACGCTGGAGGTACCACTCCATGTCCCGTCCCTCCTCCCCCTCCTCCTCCCCCCGTCCCTCCTCCTCCTCCCCCCGTTCCAGCCGTCATGCGTTCTTTAGTCGTCAATGCCTGGCTCCTCTCCTGTCTGAGCCGTTCCTCGTCCCTGAGTAGAGACACCAGCTGGCGGGCCTTCTCCCTCACGTTGCCCCCCTGGTCACGGCCATCACGGTCCATGTACTGGAAGTCACGCAGCGTCTACATGGAGACATGAGGATGAGGATTTAATATCAAATTGATTCCTTTGCATTATATTATATACACATAATGATTTACATATTTTCATTAAAAACTTTATTTTGATGAATTAATTCATACTATTTCATCCTTCCACAAGATAATAGTCCAGACACAAATCTAGGGTTGCTACCCAAGCCGGCTGGTCGTTTGTTCTATCGGTTCAGTGGGCAAAGACGCGACACAGTCGTTCAGTCTTTTTGTTCTGTATCTATAGACGTGACCCAGTCGTTCAGTCTTTTTGTTCTGTATCTATGGACGCGACCCAGTCGTTCAGTCTTTTTGTTCTGTATCTATAGACGCGACACAGTCGTTCAGTCTTTTTGTTCTGTATCTATGGACGCGACCCAGTCGTTCAGTCTTTTTGTTCTGTATCTATAGACGTGACCCAGTCGTTCAGTCTTTTTGTTCTGTATCTATGGACGTGACCCAGTCGTTCAGTCTTTTTGTTCTGCATCTATGGACGCGACCCAGTCGTTCAGTCTTTTTGTTCTGTATCTATGGACGTGACCCAGTCGTTCAGTCTTTTTGTTCTGTATCTATGGACGTGACCCAGTCGTTCAGTCTTTTTGTTCTGTATCTATGGACGTGACCCAGTCGTTCAGTCTTTTCATTCTGTATCTATGGACGTGACCCAGTCGTTCAGTCATTTTGTTCTGTATCTATGGACGCGACCCAGTCGTTCAGTCATTTTGTTCTGTATCTATGGACGTGACCCAGTCGTTCAGTCTTTTTGTTCTGTATCTATGGACGCGACACAGTCGTTCAGTCTTTTTGTTCTGTATCTATGGACGTGACCCAGTCGTTCAGTCTTTTTGTTCTGTATCTATGGACGTGACCCAGTCGTTCAGTCTTTTTGTTCTGTATCTATGGACGCGACACAGTCGTTCAGTCTTTTTGTTCTGTATCTATGGACGCGACACAGTCGTTCAGTCTTTTTGTTCTGTATCTATGGACGCGACACAGTCGTTCAGTCTTTTTGTTCTGTATCTATGGACGTGACCCAGTCGTTCAGTTTTTTTGTTCTGTATGACCCAGTCGTTGGTTCTAAATGTTCCATTGCCATAATGGCTGGTAACGTTCTGATCCCTTGCTTGGTCGCTAGCCAACTACGGCTAACTTACATTCACGTCAAACAGTGCAGCCAGAATCAAAGTAAAGTAGCTGCATTTACATTTGTTTAAGCTGTTTTCTAGTGACATTTATTTGAATACATCCATAACAATGATCTAATGAAGGGTTCTTCAACTGTCCCATAGGAGAACCCTTTTTAGTTCCATGTAGAACCCTTTTTGGCTCCAGGTAGAACCCTATGTGGAAAGGGTTTTGCATGGAACAGAAAAGGGTTCTACCTGAAACCAAAAATGGTTCTCCTCAGGGGACAGCCGAAGAACCCTTTAAGGTTCTCGATAGCACCTTTTTTTCTAAGAGAGTATAGTAGGAGTCCACTGCAGCATTTATATTATTTTGTGCCAGAACACCCTCCCCACCGTACCCCAGTTTCCCCCACCCACCTGTATGGTGAATGAGTTCTCGCTGCCATTTAGTGCCAGAACACCCTCCCCACCGTACCCCAGTTTCCCTCACCCACCTGTATGGTGAATGAGTTCTCACTGCCATTTTGTGCCAGAACACCCTCCCCACCGTACCCCAGTTTCCCCCACCCACCTGTATGGTGAATGAGTTCTCACTGCCATTTTGTGCCAGAACACCCTCCCCACCGTACCCCAGTTTCCCCCACCCACCTGTATGGTGAATGAGTTCTCACTGCCATTTTGTGCCAGAACACACTCCCCACCGTACCCCAGTTTCCCCCACCCACCTGTATGGTGAATGAGTTCTCGCTGCCATTTTGTGCCAGAACACCCTCCCCACCGTACCCCAGTTTCCCCCACCCACCTGTATGGTGAATGAGTTCTCGCTGCCATTTTGTGCCAGAACACACTCCCCACCGTACCCCAGTTTCCCCCACCCACCTGTATGGTGAATGAGTTCTCACTGCCATTTTGTGCCAGAACACCCTCCCCACCGTACCCCAGTTTCCCCCACCCACCTGTATGGTGAATGAGTTCTCACTGCCATTTTGTGCCAGAACACCCTCCCCACCGTACCCCAGTTTCCCCCACCCACCTGTATGGTGAATGAGTTCTCGCTGCCATTTTGTGCCAGAACACCCTCCCCACCGTACCCCAGTTTCCCCCACCCACCTGTATGGTGAATGAGTTCTCACTGCCATTTTGTGCCAGAACCCCCTCTCCACCGTACCCCAGTTTCCCCCACCCACCTGTATGGTGAATGAGTTCTCACTGCCATTTTGTGCCAGAACACCCTCCCCACCGTACCCCAGTTTCCCCCACCCACCTGTATGGTGAATGAGTTCTCGCTGCCATTTTGTGCCAGAACACCCTCCCCACCGTACCCCAGTTTCCCTCACCCACCTGTATGGTGAATGAGTTCTCACTGCCATTTTGTGCCACAACACCCTCCCCACCGTACCCCAGTTTCCCCCACCCACCTGTATGGTGAATGAGTTCTCACTGCCATTTTGTGCCAGAACACCCTCCCCACCGTACCCCAGTTTCCCCCACCCACCTGTATGGTGAATGAGTTCTCGCTGCCATTTTGTGCCAGAACACCCTCCCCACCGTACCCCAGTTTCCCCCACCCACCTGTATGGTGAATGAGTTCTCACTGCCATTTTGTGCCAGAACACCCTCTCCACCGTACCCCAGTTTCCCCCACCCACCTGTATGGTGAATGAGTTCTCGCTGCCATTTTGTGCCAGAACACCCTCCCCACCGTACCCCAGTTTCCCCCACCCACCTGTATGGTGAATGAGTTCTCGCTGCCATTTTGTGCCAGAACACCCTCCCCACCGTACCCCAGTTTCCCCCACCCACCTGTATGGTGAATGAGTTCTCACTGCCATTTTGTGCCAGAACACCCTCCCCACCGTACCCCAGTTTCCCCCACCCACCTGTATGGTGAATGAGTTCTCACTGCCATTTTGTGCCAGAACACCCTCCCCACCGTACCCCAGTTTCCCCCACCCACCTGTATGGTGAATGAGTTCTCGCTGCCATTTTGTGCCAGAACACCCTCCCCACCGTACCCCAGTTTCCCCCACCCACCTGTATGGTGAATGAGTTCTCACTGCCATTTTGTGCCAGAACACCCTCTCCACCGTACCCCAGTTTCCCCCACCCACCTGTATGGTGAATGAGTTCTCACTGCCATTTTGTGCCAGAACACCCTCCCCACCGTACCCCAGTTTCCCCCACCCACCTGTATGGTGAATGAGTTCTCGCTGCCATTTTGTGCCAGAACACCCTCCCCACCGTACCCCAGTTTCCCCCACCCACCTGTATGGTGAATGAGTTCTCGCTGCCATTTTGTGCCAGAACACCCTCCCCACCGTACCCCAGTTTCCCCCACACACCTGTATGGTGAATGAGTTCTCACTGCCATTTTGTGCCAGAACACTCTCCCCAGCGTACCCCAGTTTCCCCCACCCACCTGTATGGTGAATGAGTTCTCACTGCCATTTTGTGCCAGAACACCCTCTCCACCGTACCCCAGTTTCCCCCACCCACCTGTATGGTGAATGCGTTCTCGCGGCACTGCTGAGCCACTCTCTCTGAGCCGGTCTTGATCAAGTAGTCGAGCAGCGTCAGGGCCTTGTCATATAACAGAACTTTATTTCTACAGCACATTTCGTACAGACACCACAACTCAAGATGCTGTACATACTAAACAAACATTTAAATACAGAACTTAAATATATATCCAGATAAAAGACAATAAAAGCTGCATAGAATGATAAAAATTAGAACAAACTCACAGGAATAGGATAATAAAACAAGACCAAAATAGACTAATATAAAGCTGGAAAATGTAACTATTCCAGATTCACATTCTCATTGAAAGCAAGTCTAAGAAGCGGTAGATCTGCTCTATGTGCGCTATTTCTATGCTTCCCCTCTTAAGTGAATTGTTTTGCATATTTTACTTTGGGTTTTGTACAGCAGCTTCAAACAGCTGAAAGTACAATATTTTTGATTATGGAAAATATTATTCACAGCAGTTTAGATGGTACAATGATTCTCTATACAATAGCTGCTTGTTTTGCCACATCACATAAACTTAGAATTTTAGCAACCAGGACATGGTAGATGTAATGGTGTCTCTTTAAAGGTGTTTACCTTGTAGATGTGATGTAATGGTGTTTCTTTAAAGGCGTTTACCTTGTAGATGTAATGGTGTCTCTTTAAAGGTGTTTACCTTGTAGACGTAATGGTGTCTCTTTAAAGGTGTTTACCTTGTAGACGTAATGGTGTCTCTTTAAAGGAGTTTACCTTGTAGACGTAATGGTGTCTCTTTAAAGGTGTTTACCTTGTAGATGTAATGGTGTCTATTTAAAGGTGTTTACCTTGTAGATGTAATGGTGTCTATTTAAAGGTGTTTACCTTGTAGATGTAATGGTGTCTCTTTAAAGGTGTTTACCTTGTAGACGTAATGTTGTCTCTTTAAAGGTGTTTACCTTGTAGACGTAATGGTGTCTCTTTAAAGGCGTTTACCTTGTAGACGTAATGGTGTCTCTTTAAAGGCGTTTACCTTGTAGACGTAATGGTGTCTCTTTAAAGGAGTTTACCTTGTAGACGTAATGGTGTCTCTTTAAATGTGTTTACCTTGTAGACGTAATGGTGTCTCTTTAAATGTGTTTACCTTGTAGACGTAATGGTGTCTCTTTAAAGGTGTTTACCTTGTAGACGTAATGGTGTCTCTTTAAAGGTGTTTACCTTGTAGACGTAATGGTGTCTCTTTAAAGGTGTTTACCTTGTAGACGTAATGGTGTCTCTTTAAAGGTGTTTACCTTGTAGACGTAATGGTGTCTCTTTAAAGGTGTTTACCTTGTAGACGTAATGGTGTCTCTTTAAAGGTGTTTACCTTGTAGACGTGTCTCCAGTTCTTCCCGTGGTCGTTGAGGCGCTTCCAGACCATGCCCATGACCTCAGCAAACGCCACCACGTTAAAGGTGAGGTCAGCGATCTCTGACATCAGCGAGGAGGAGGGGCCCCACGGGTCGTTGGACGTCGCCTCGCGCACCTGGTTGAGGGAGGGAGGGTTATTGGATTGAGAGAAAGTAGTATCACACACCAGGTTTAGAAGAGGGGGGGGGGGAGGTACAATTTCTGGTAACATTTGACCTATAATGATGGGCTGCCTTCTCAACGCCCCAGTGTAGCAGGTGTGAAAGGTAGGGGATACCAATAGTGTAGAAAGGCTTTGTAAGTAGTCAATAAATCATTAATGAACAGGTATCAATTCATAGCTGAGTACGGGACCATCAAACTGAATAGTTAGCTACCTGACATTACACCACAGTGCTACCTGACTTTACATTACACCACAGTGCTACCTGACTTTACATTACACCACAGTGCTACCTGACATTACACCACAGTGCTACCTGACATTACACCACAGTGCTACCTGACATTACACCACAGTGCTACCTGACATTACACCACAGTGCTACCTGACATTACACCACAGTGCTACCTGACATTACACCACAGTGCTACCTGACATTACACCACAGTGCTACCTGACATTACATTACACCACAGTGCTACCTGACATTACATTACACCACAGTGCTACCTGACATTACATTACACCACAGTGCTACCTGACATTACATTACACCACAGTGCTACCTGACATTACATTACACCACAGTGCTACCTGACATTACATTACACCACAGTGCTACCTGACATTACATTACACCACAGTGCTACCTGACATTACATTACACCACAGTGCTACCTGACATTACACCACAGTGCTACCTGACATTACACCACAGTGCTACCTGACATTACACCACACCACAGTGCTACCTGACATTACACCACAGTGCTACCTGACATTACACCACAGTGCTACCTGACATTATACCACAGTGCTACCTGACATTACACCACAGTGCTACCTGACATTACATTACACCACAGTGCTACCTGACATTACACCACAGTGCTACCTGACATTACACCACAGTGCTACCTGACATTACACCACAGTGTTACCTGGCATTACATTACACCACAGTGTTACCTGGCATTACATTACACCACAGTGTTACCTGGCATTACATTACACCACAGTGTTACCTGGCATTACATTACACCACAGTGCTACCTGACATTACACCACAGTGCTACCTGACATTACACCCCAGTGCTACCTGACATTACACCCCAGTGCTACCTGACATTACACCACAGTGCTACCTGACATTACACCCCAGTGCTACCTGACATTACACCACAGTGCTACCTGACATTACATTACACCACAGTGCTACCTGACATTACACCCCAGTGCTACCTGACATTACACCACAGTGCTACCTGACATTACACCCCAGTGCTACCTGACATTACATTACACCACAGTGCTACCTGACATTACATTACACCACAGTGCTACCTGACTTTACATTACACCACAGTGTTACCTGGCATTACATTACACCACAGTGTTACCTGGCATTACATTACACCACAGTGTTACCTGGCATTACATTACACCACAGTGTTACCTGGCATTACATTACACCACAGTGTTACCTGGCATTACATTACACCACAGTGTTACCTGGCATTACATTACACCACAGTGCTACCTGACATTACTTTACACCACAGTGCTACCTGACATTACACCACAGTGCTACCTGACATTACATCACAGTGCTACCTGACATTACACCACAGTGCTACCTGACATTACATTACACCACAGTGCTACCTGACATTACACCACAGTGTTATCTGACATTACACCACCGTGTTACCTGACATTACATTACACCACAGTGCTACCTGACATTACACCACAGTGTTACCTGGCATTACATTACACCACAGTGGTACCTGACATTACATTACACCACAGTGCTACCTGACATTACACCACAGTGTTACCTGGCATTACACCACAGTGCTACCTGACATTACACCACAGTGTTACCTGGTATTACACCACAGTGTTACCTGGCATTACACCACAGTATTACCTGGCATTACACCACCGTGTTACCTGACATTACACCACAGTGCTGCCTGACATTATACCACCGTGTTACCTGGCATTACACCACAGTGTTACCTGGCATTACACCACAGTGTTACCTGGCATTACACCACAGTGTTACCTGACATTACACCACAGTGTTACCTGGTATTACACCACAGTGTTACCTGGCATTACACCACAGTGTTACCTGGCATTACACCACAGTGCTGCCTGACATTATACCACCGTGTTACCTGGCATTACACCACCGTGTTACCTGGCATTACACCAGTGTTACCTGGCATTACACCACAGTGTTACCTGACATTACACCACAGTGTTACCTGACATTACACCACAGTGTTACCTGGTATTACACCACAGTGTTACCTGGCATTACACCACAGTGCTGCCTGACATTACACCACAGTGTTACCTGGTATTACACCACAGTGTTATCTGACATTACACCACAGTGTTACCTGGTATTACACCACAGTGTTACCTGGTATTACACCACAGTGCTACCTGACATTTACATTATTTAGGCAAACACAACTTTCTACATCACACAGAAGGAAAGTATAAAATAAAGTAGAGTTAGTATAGTTAGTATAGATAGTATAGTTAGTAGTATAGTTAGTATAGTTAGTATAGTTAGTATAGATAGTATATAGAGTTAGTATAGTTAGTATAGATAGTATATAGAGTTAGTATAGATAGTATATAGAGTTAGTATAGTTAGTATAGATAGTATATAGTTAGTAGAGTTAGTATAGTTAGTATATAGCTAGTAGAGTTAGACTGGTAGAGTTAGACTGGTAGAGTTAGACTGGTAGAGTTAGACTGGTAGAGTTAGACTGGTAGAGTTAGAAGTAGATTTAGTAGTAGAGTTAGTAGTAGAGTTAGTAGTAGAGTTAGTAGAGTTAGTAGTAGAGTTAGTAGTAGAGTTAGTAGTAGAGTTAGTAGTAGAGTTAGTAGTAGAGTTAGTAGTAGAGTTAGTAGTAGAGTTAGTAGAGTTAGTAGTAGAGTTAGTAGTATAGTTAGTAGTATAGTTAGTAGAGTTAGTATAGTTAGTAGAGTTAGTAGTAGAGTTAGTATTAGAGTAAGTAGTATAGTTAGTAGTAGAGTTAGTAGTATAGTTAGTATAGTTAGTAGAGTTAGTAGTAGAGTTAGTAGTATAGTTAGTAGAGTTAGTAGTAGAGTTAGTAGTAGAGTTAGTAGTAGAGTTAGTAGTAGAGTTAGTAGTAGAGTTAGTATAGTTAGTAGTATAGTTAGTAGAGTTAGTAGTAGAGTTAGTAGTAGAGTTAGTAGTAGAGTTAGTAGTAGAGTTAGTATAGTTAGTAGTATAGTTAGTAGAGTTAGTAGTAGAGTTAGTAGTAGAGTTAGTAGTAGAGTTAGTATAGTTAGTAGTAGAGTTAGTAGTAGAGTTAGTAGAGTTAGTAGTAGAGTTAGTAGTAGAGTTAGTAGTAGAGTTAGTAGTAGAGTTAGTAGTAGAGTTAGTAGTATATTTAGTAGTAGAGTTAGTAGTAGAGTTAGTAGTAGAGTTAGTAGTAGAGTTAGTAGAGTTAGTAGAGTTAGTAGTAGAGTTAGTAGAGTTAGTAGTAGAGTTAGTAGTAGAGTTAGTAGTAGAGTTAGTAGTATAGTTAGTAGAGTTAGTAGTAGAGTTAGTAGTAGAGTTAGTAGTAGAGTTAGTATAGTTAGTAGTATAGTTAGTAGAGTTAGTAGTAGAGTTAGTAGTAGAGTTAGTAGTAGAGTTAGTAGTAGAGTTAGTAGTAGAGTTAGTAGTAGAGTTAGTATAGTTAGTAGAGTTAGTAGTAGAGTTAGTAGTAGAGTTAGTATAGTTAGTAGAGTTAGTAGTAGAGTTAGTAGAGTTAGTAGTAGAGTTAGTAGAGTTAGTAGTAGAGTTAGTAGTATAGTTAGTAGAGTTAGTAGTAGAGTTAGTAGTAGAGTTAGTAGTAGAGTTAGTAGTAGAGTTAGTAGTAGAGTTAGTAGTAGAGTTAGTAGTAGAGTAAGTAGTATATTTAGTAGTAGAGTTAGTAGTAGAGTTAGTAGTAGAGTTAGTAGTAGAGTAAGTAGTATATTTAGTAGTAGAGTTAGTAGTAGAGTTAGTAGTATAGTTAGTAGAGTTAGTATAGTTAGTAGAGTTAGTAGAGTTAGTATATTTAGTAGTAGAGTTAGTAGAGTTAGTAGAGTTAGTAGTAGAGTTAGTAGTAGAGTTAGTATAGTTAGTTCCAGTCACCTTGATCTCTGCCTCAGAGTAGTTGTGAACAATGTTCTTCACCTGGCGACGCAACGCTGAGGTCGTCATGGTGACTCGTGTTGGGGGGGAGGGGGCGTTAGGGGTGTAAGGTAAATGTTAGAGGGGGTGGGGTAAGGGGGTTGGGATGAAAGGGATGAAAGGGAGGAGGAGGGAGGTAGTTGAGGCGGTAGAGGGGGTCAGAGGCACCACTGTAGGAGAGAGAGAGAGGGAGAGAGGGGGAGAGAGAGAAGGAGAAAGGAGAGAGAGAGAGAGAGAGAGAGAGGGAGAGAAGGAGAAAGAAGAGAAAGACAAAAGAAACAGAGCGATAGTCAGACAATTAAACTCTAAAATAACAATTAAAATGTGTTAATACAAGTCAATCATCATCAACTCAACTGTTAGTTAATTAGCTAATTATCCAGTATTATGACACTTCAACTGTTAAGTAATATAACACTTCAACTGTTAAATAGTGAACCATATTCCCCATATAGTGAACCATAGTCCCCATATAGTGGACCATATTTAATATATAGTGAACCATATTCCATATATAGTGAATCATATTCCCCATATTGTGAACCACATTCCATATATAGTGAATCATATTCCCCATATAGTGAACCATATTCCATATATAGTGAATCATATTCCCCATATAGTGAACCATATTCCATATATAGTGAATCATATTCCCCATATAGTGAACCATATTCCATATATAGTGAATCATATTCCCCATATAGTGAACCATATTCCATATATAGTGAATCATATTCCCCATATAGTGAACCATATTCCTTATATAGTGCATCATATTCCCCATATAGTGAACCATATTCCATATATAGTGAATCATATTCCCCATATTGTGAACCATATTCCATATATAGTGAATCATATTCCATATAGTGCACTACTCTTAACAAGAGCCTTACAGGTTCTGGTCTAATGTAGTGTCCTTTAATGTGAATCTAATGTAGTGTCCTTTAATGTGAATAGGGTGCCATTTTGGGACGAACTCTGAAGAGACTAGATTGATTTATTGTCCTGTGGCCAATGCTGAATTTGTTGCCTTGCAGCCTGCAGACCTAGTCAGTTTCCTGCAACAAATACTATCCTGAACCGTTAGATACTAACCTAACCACTGATCTAGGACCAGATTACACTCCCATAATCATAACCTGAACTATTAGATACTAACCTAACCACTGATCTAGGACCAGATTACACTCCCATAATCATAACCTGAACTATTAGATACTAACCTAACCACTGATCTAGGACCAGATTACACTCCCATAATCATAACCTGAACCATTAGATACTAACCTAGTCACTGATCTAGGACCAGATTACACTCCCATAATCATAACCTGAACTATTAGATACTAACCTAACCACTGATCTAGGACCAGATTACACTCCCATAATCATAACCTGAACCATTAGATACTAACCTAGTCACTGATCTAGGACCAGATTACACTCCCATAATCATAACCTGAACTATTAGATACTAACCTAACCACTGATCTAGGACCAGATTACACTCCCATAATCATAACCTGAACCATTAGATACTAACCTAACCACTGATCTAGGACCAGATTACACTCCCATAATCATAACCTGAACTATTAGATACTAACCTAACCACTGATCTAGGACCAGATTACACTCCCATAATCATAACCTGAACCATTAGATACTAACCTAACCACTGATCTAGGACCAGATTACACTCCCATAATCATAACCTGAACCATTAGATACTAACCTAACCACTGATCTAGGACCAGATTACACTCCTACAATCCTAACCTGAACTATTAGATACTAACCTAACCACTGATCTAGGACCAGATTACACTCCCATAATCATAACCTGAACCATTAGATACTAACCTAACCACTGATCTAGGACCAGATTACACTCCCATAATCATAACCTGAACCATTAGATACTAACCTAGTCACTGATCTGGGACCAAATTACACTTCCCTAATACTACCCTGAACCATTAGAGGGAAAACACATAACTGACCTTAGATCAGGGTGTAGGAGGAACCGTATTCTACTTGTTAACAGGAAGTAGGTCATAAAAAGTGGCACTATTGATGTGTCTAGCAGAGCTAGGTCTTATCCAGGCCAAAACACACACACACACACACCCTCTCACGTACAGGACAGACACACACACACTGTAACCCACTTTCACATCTAAACTCATGTATTACCAGAGACATTAGGGACTTCATCTCTTAAGAGCTGTGACTGTATTTATCTCGCCTGTATCTGGCTCCTGTGTACTTCAGACTGTGTACTTCAGACACATCACAATTAACCCATTTAAACCAGGGTTTCTTCATCCTGGTTCTGGGGACTCAAACGGGGTGCATTTTTATTTTTGCCTCAACACGACACACTTGATCCCACTAATCACAGGTTTGATCATGAGTTGATGAGTGGAATCAGGTGTGTTAGTGCTAGGTAGAAAAACTGAAATGTGTAGCCCTTTGTCTGCATTTAAACAAGTAGACAAATTAGGATATTTTGCCCAATTATTGGCTCAGTTTGCAAACAGGGTCTTTAGTTAGTTCTCTATTTCAAATGTCCTCCTATAGGACGGCTTGTTCTACAGCCGTCCTCCAATAGGATGTTAGGATGAACAGAACAGTCACAGAATGCTTTGTCCTGCAGTAGTGCTGACTTCAGAAATATCACTGAGGAACTGCAATACACACTGAGAGAAAGGAAGAGAGAGAGGGAGAGGGAGGGAAAGGAGAGGAGAGAGAGAAGAGAGGAGAGAGCAGGAAAGAGGAGAGGAGGAGACAGACTTGAGGACACAGAGAAAGAGGAGACAGACTTGAGGACACAGGAAGAGGAGAGAAAGAGGAGACAGACTTGAGGACACAGAAATAGGAGAGAAGGAGACAGACTTGAGGACACAGAGAAAGAGGAGAGAAGGAGACAGACTTGAGGACACAGAAAGAGGAGAGACAGACTTGAGGACACAGAAAGAGGAGAGGAGAGACAGACTTGAGGACACAGAAAGAGGAGAGGAGAGACAGACTTGAGGACACAGAAAGAGGAGAGACAGACTTGAGGACACAGAAAGAGGAGAGACAGACTTGAGGACAGAGAAAGAGGAGAGACAGACTTGAGGACAGAGAAAGAGGAGAGGAGAGACAGACTTGAGGACACAGAAAGAGGAGAGACAGACTTGAGGACACAGAGAAAATAAAGAATGGAGACATCAGCAGTTCAATCAGTATCACCTTTCTGACAAATCATCTCCAGCTCTCTCTCTCACACACACACACACACAGAGACACACACACGCGCACACACACGCACGCACACAGACACACATCAATTTAGGTATGCTGACACAAACAAGACCTCCTTGCCAGTTCTCAATGAAGAGAGAGCGAGAGGCGAGAGAGAGAGGAGAGAGAGGGGAGAGAGAGAGGAGAGAGAGGGGGGAGAGAGAGGAGAGAGAGAGAGGAGAGAGAGAGAGGGGTGAGAGAGAGGAGAGAGAGAGGGGTGAGAGAGAGGAGAGAGAGAAGAGAGGAGAGAGAGAAGAGAGGAGAGAGAGAAAAGCAGAGGAGAGAGAGAAAAACAGAGGAGAGAGAGAAAAGCAGAGGAGAGAGAAGAGGAGAGAGAGAGAGAGAGAGAGAGAGAGAGAGAGGAGAGAGAGGAGAGGAGAGAGAGAAGAGAGGAGAGAGACTTGAGGAGAAAATAGAGAATGGCTATCAGCAGTTCAGAGATTTCAGTGAAGGGATGTAAAAGCACTGTTCTTGTTCTACCCTTGAACTCCTCTTTTCCCCCCAGTAACATCCGTCCAATCAACATGGGCTATCCCCTGTCAGGGTCCTTGTAGCTCCAATCAACATGGGCCGTCCCCTGTCAGGGTCCTTGTAGCTCCAATCAACATGGGCCGTCCCCTGTCAGGGTCCTTGTAGCTCCAATCAACATGGGCTATCCCCTGTCAGGGTCCTTGTAGCTCCAATCAACATGGGCTGTCCCCTGTCAGGGTCCTTGTAGCTCCAATCAACATGGGCCGTCCCCTGTCAGGGTCCTTGTAGCTCCAATCAACATGGGCCGTCCCCTGTCAGGGTCCTTGTAGCTCCAATCAACATGGGCCGTCCCCTGTCAGGGTCCTTGTAGCTCCAATCAACATGGGCCGTCCTCTGTCAGGGTCCTTGTAGCTCCAATCAACATGGGCCGTCCCCTGTCAGGGTCCTTGTAGCTCCAATCAACATGGGCCGTCCCCTGTCAGGGTCCTTGTAGATCCAATCAACATGGGCCGTCCCCTGTCAGGGTCCTTGTAGCTCCAATCAACATGGGCCGTCCCCTGTCAGGGTCCTTGTAGCTCCAATCAACATGGGCCGTCCCCTGTCAGGGTCCTTGTAGCTCCAATCAACATGGGCCGTCCCCTGTCAGGGTCCTTGTAGCTCCAATCAACATGGGCCGTCCCCTGTCAGGGTCCTTGTAGCTCCAATCAACATGGGCCGTTCCCTGTCAGGGTCCTTGTAGCTCCAATCAACATGGGCCGTCCCCTGTCAGGGTCCTTGTAGCTCCAATCAACATGGGCCGTCCCCTGTCAGGGTCCTTGTAGCTCCAATCAACATGGGCCGTCCCCTGTCAGGGTCCTTGTAGCTCCAATCAACATGGGCCGTCCCCTGTCAGGGTCCTTGTAGCTCCAATCAACATGGGCCGTCCCCTGTCAGGGTCCTTGTAGCTCCAATCAACATGGGCCGTCCCCTGTCAGGGTCCTTGTAGCTCCAATCAACATGGGCCGTCCCCTGTCAGGGTCCTTGTAGCTCCAATCAACATGGGCCGTCCCCTGTCAGGGTCCTTGTAGCTCCAATCAACATGGGCCGTCCCCTGTCAGGGTCCTTGTAGCTCCAATCAACATGGGCCGTCCCCTGTCAGGGTCCTTGTAGCTCCAATCAACATGGGCCGTCCCCTGTCAGGGTCCTTGTAGCTCCAATCAACATGGGCCGTCCCCTGTCAGGGTCCTTGTAGCTCCAATCAACATGGGCCATCCCCTGTCAGGGTCCTTGTAGCTCCAATCAACATGGGCCATCCCCTGTCAGGGTCCTTGTAGCTCCAATCAACATGGGTTATCCCCTGTCAGGGTCCTTGTAGCTCCAATCAACATGGGCCGTCCCCTGTCAGGGTCCTTGTAGCTCCAATCAACATGGGCCGTCCCCTGTCAGGGTCCTTGTAGCTCCAATCAACATGGGCCGTCCTCTGTCAGGGTCCTTGTAGCTCCAATCAACATGGGCCGTCCTCTGTCAGGGTCCTTGTAGCTCCAATCAACATGGGCTATCCCTGTCAGGGTCCTTGTAGCTCCAATCAACATGGGCCGTCCTCTGTCAGGGTCCTTGTAGCTCCAATCAACATGGGCCATCCCTGTCAGGGTCCTTGTAGCTCCAATCAACATGGGCTATCCCCTGTCAGGGTCCTTGTAGCTCCAATCAACATGGGCTATCCCTGTCAGGGTCCTTGTAGCTCCAATCAACATGGGCCGTCCCCTGTCAGGGTCCTTGTAGCTCCAATCAACATGGGCCGTCCCCTGTCAGGGTCCTTGTAGCTCCAATCAACATGGGCCGTCCCCTGTCAGGGTCCTTGTAGCTCCAATCAACATGGGCCGTCCCCTGTCAGGGTCCTTGTAGCTCCAATCAACATGGGCCGTCCTCTGTCAGGGTCCTTGTAGCTCCAATCAACATGGGCCGTCCTCTGTCAGGGTCCTTGTAGCTCCAATCAACATGGGCCGTCCCCTGTCAGGGTCCTTGTAGCTCCAATCAACATGGGCCGTCCCCTGTCAGGGTCCTTGTAGCTCCAATCAACATGGGCCGTCCTCTGTCAGGGTCCTTGTAGCTCCAATCAACATGGGCCGTCCTCTGTCAGGGTCCTTGTAGCTCCAATCAACATGGGCCGTCCTCTGTCAGGGTCCTTGTAGCTCCAATCAACATGGGCTATCCCTGTCAGGGTCCTTGTAGCTCCAATCAACATGGGCCGTCCCCTGTCAGGGTCCTTGTAGCTCCAATCAACATGGGCCGTCCTCTGTCAGGGTCCTTGTAGCTCCAATCAACATGGGCCGTCCTCTGTCAGGGTCCTTGTAGCTCCAATCAACATGGGCCGTCCCCTGTCAGGGTCCTTGTAGCTCCAATCAACATGGGCCGTCCCCTGTCAGGGTCCTTGTAGCTCCAATCAACATGGGCCGTCCTCTGTCAGGGTCCTTGTAGCTCCAATCAACATGGGCCGTCCTCTGTCAGGGTCCTTGTAGCTCCAATCAACATGGGCTATCCCTGTCAGGGTCCTTGTAGCTCCAATCAACATGGACTGTCCCCTGTCAGGGTCCTTGTAGCTCCAATCAACATGGGCCGTCCCCTGTCAGGGTCCTTGTAGCTCCAATCAACATGGGTTATCCCCTGCCAGGGTCCTTGTAGCTCCAATCAACATGGGCTATCCCCTGTCAGGGTCCTTGTAGCTCCAATCAACATGGGCTATCCCCTGTCAGGGTCCTTGTAGCTCCAATCAACATGGGCTGTCCCCTGTCAGGGTCCTTGTAGCTCCAATCAACATGGGCTATCCCCTGTCAGGGTCCTTGTAGCTCCAATCAACATGGGCTATCCCCTGTTAGGGTCCTTGTAGCTCCAATCAACATGGGCTATCCCCTGTCAGGGTCCTTGTAGCTCCAATCAACATGGGCTATCCCCTGTCAGGGTCCTTGTAGCTCCAATCAACATGGGCTATCCCCTGTCAGGGTCCTTGTAGCTCCAATCAACATGGGCTATCCCCTGTTAGGGTCCTTGTAGCTCCAATCAACATGGGCCGTCCCCTGTTAGGGTCCTTGTAGCAGACGAGTGACTCTGAGGATAGAGCCCTGATTGGGCCGTCCCCTGTCAGGGTCCTTGTAGCAGACGAGTGACTCTGAGGATAGAGCCCTCATTGGGCCGTCCCCTGTTAGGGTCCTTGTAGCAGACGAGTGACTCTGAGGATAGAGCCCTGATTGGGCCGTTGAACGTGGAGGAGAACTGCAGCGCGTGGTGCCCACGGCGTGTTACATCTGTCGTGGAAATTCAGTACTGAGAGAGATTTGGTCATTTCTTCAAACAATCATCTTTATTTAGTATTGATTAATTATTGCTAAAATAAGGCTGGTCGATCCCCCACCCTTGAGTGTTGGACCGAGTAACCTAAGCTTTACACAAATGCAGAGTACTATATATAGCTGACACTAACAATGCTCAGTCATTGTTGGTTCAGCCCCCCTCATGCAGACCAAGGAGAATCATAGGCCACTCTGGGTTCATCCTGTCGTTATCTGCACGTGGGTTGTTGTCTTAACCCACCCTGGCTTAGTTTCCCAGATGGAAGGATGATTTAGAGACAATGAGGAATTGTTCTAAACCTCTCCTGGCTATCTCTGTCTCGGTTACACCCACCACATCTTGTCTATGTAATGCAGTCTTTAACTCATTTGTCAGCTCAAGCCATCTCTAGTGACCATACGCCCAGATTAGCTGCAGGGAACTAGAGTGGAGACCATAAAACACAGCATTAGCAGGACAGAAATATCTTACTGTTTGTTCAGTAAATAATTGTTTACTAATTAATATCAAACAAATCAGGTAAGTATGTAATTTGTCTATCACACGCCCCCCTGTTTACGGTCAGCTGTGCATGGGAAGTAGAGGGGCAGCTGCCTTTGACAGGTGGAGATGCAAGGCGTGACTATTCCCAGCATTGTCACACACACACACCTGCTATCCATGCAGCAGCCCGCTATAGGTTACTAGCCCCCCCCCTCGACTATTACATTAAATATACAGTACATGTCAACAATTTGGCGACACCTAATCATTCAAGGGTTTTTCTTTATTTTTGCTATTTTCTACATTGTAGAATAATAGTGAAGACATCAAAACTATGAAATCATGTAGTAACCAAAAACATTATAAACAAATCAAAATATATTTTAGATTCTTCAAAGTAGCCACCCTTTTTGCCTTGATGACAGATTTGCACACTCTTGGCATTCTCTCAACCAGCTTCATGAGGTAGTCACCTGGAATGTATTTCAATTAACAGGTGTGCCTTGTTAAAAGTAAATTTGTGGAATTTCTTTCCTTCTTAATGCGTTTGATGCCAATTGTGTTGTGACAAGGTAGGGGTGGTATACAGAAGATAGCCCTATCTGGTAAAAAACCAAGTCCATATTATGGCAAGAACAGCTCAAATAAGCAGAAAGAAATGACAGCCCAAATAAATGCTTCAGACTTTAAGTAACAGACACATCTCAACATCAACTGTTCTGAGTAGACTGCGTAAATCAGGCCTTCGTGGTCGAATTGCTGCAAAGAAATTCAAGGCACACTAAACCATCATGGCTACCAGAGCATTCTGCAGCGATACGCCATCCGATTTGTTATTTATTTAACCTTTATTTAACTAGGCAAGTCAGTTAAGAACTAATTCTTATTTATAATGACGGCCTACCCCGGCCGAACCCTAACCCGGACTACGCTGGGCCAATTGTGCGCTGCCCTATGGGACTCCCAATCACGGCCGGTTGTGATACAGCCTGGAATCAAACCAGGGTCTGTAGTGATGCCTCTAGCACTGAGATGCAGTGCCTTAGACCGATGTGCCACTCAAGAGCCCTATCTGGGTTGCGCTTAGTGGGGCTATCATTTCTTTTTAAACAGGACAATGACCCAACAGTGCTCAGGATATGTGGGAACTCCTTCAAGACTGTTGGAAAATCATTCCAGGTGAAGCTGGTTGAGAGAATGCCAAGAGTGTGAAAGCTGTCATCAAGGCAAAAGGTGGCTACTTTAAAAATATCTCAAATATATTTTGATTTGTTTAACACTTTTTTGCTTATTACATGATTCCATATGTGTTATTTCATAGTTGTGATGTCTTCACTGTTATTCTACAATGTAGAAAATAATCAAAAATAAAGAAAAACCCAAGAATGAGTAGTTGTGTCCATAATGTTTAACTGATACTGTATATAAACTGAGTCAGGGTCTCAACTTACTCTTGAGAATTAGAAAAGTACCATTTCTAAATGTGTTTTTTGTTCATCAGCAGTTTTTCTCTTGTTGTCAGCAGTGGTGGAAAAAGTACCCAATAGTCATACTTGAGTAAACGTATAGATACCTTAATAGAAAGTTACTCAAGTAAAAGTGAAAGTCAGACAGTAAAATACTACTTGAGTAAAAGTCTAAAAGTATTTGGTTTTAAATATACTTAAGTATGAAAGGTAAATGTAATTGCTCGATTATACTTAAGTTTATTTATTTCACCTTACAATTGCGACCTGGCCAAGATAAAGCAAAGCAGTTTGACACATACAACAACACAGAGTTACACATGGAGTAAAACAAACATACAGTAGAAAAATAAGTCTATGTACAATGTGAGCAAATGAGGTGAGATAAGGGAGGTAAAGGTAAAAAAAAAAAAAAGTTAAAAAAAGTAAGAAATTACTTAAAATTCATTTGATTAGGCAAAGCAGACAGCACCATTTTCTTGTTTTTAATATGTACAGATAGCCAGGGGCACACTCCAACACTCAGAGATTATTTACAGATAGCCAGGGGCACACTCCAACACTCAGAGATTATGTACAGATAGCCAGGGGCACACTCCAACACTCAGAGATTATTTACAGATAGCCAGGGGCACACTCCAACACTCAGAGATTATGTACAGATAGCCAGGGGCACACTCCAACACTCAGAGATTATTTACAGATAGCCAGGGGCACACTCCAACACTCAGAGATTATTTACAGATAGCCAGGGGCACACTCCAACACTCAGAGATTATGTACAGATAGCCAGGGGCACACTCCAACACTCAGAGATTATGTACAGATAGCCAGGGGCACACTCCAACACTCAGAGATTATTTACAGATAGCCAGGGGCACACTCCAACACTCAGAGATTATGTACAGATAGCCAGGGGCACACTCCAACACTCAGAGATTATGTACAGATAGCCAGGGGCACACTCCAACACTCAGAGATTTTTTACAGATAGCCAGGGGCACACTCCAACACTCCCAACACTCAGAGATTATTTACAGATAGCCAGGGGCACACTCCAACACTCCAACACTCAGAGATTATTTACAGATAGCCAGGGGCACACTCCAACACTCCAACACCCAGAGATTATTTACAAAAGATGCATGTGTGTTTAGTGAATCCGCCATAGGCAGTAGGGATGACTACATGTTCTCTTGATAAGTGTGTGAATTTAACTATGGAAGAAAAAGTACAATATTTTCTTTAGGAAGGTAGTGAGGTAAAAGTTGTCAAAAATATAAATAATACACCAAAAAAACGACTAAAAACACTTTAAAGTATTTTGACTTTAGTACTTTACACCACTGGTTGTCAGTCCCTGTCAGTCACTCAATTAGCCAATGTCAGCTAACATTCTTTTGATTGATAGGTAAGGTAGTCTACCCAGCTATCTAACCCTTGTAATAGGCCTAATCATCACCAAATTACCGACCGGGACACAGGGCATGTGCTCAGGGGTCCTGACCTCCTGGGGGCCCCCATTGATTTCATTAGTCACTCCCACACATATCACTAAAACGTTCTGCCTGCGAGGAGGGGAGGTGCCCCCTGACCAAATGTCGCGTAGGGCCCCCAAAAGGCTAGAGGAAGAACTGACTACTAAACTATCAAACCTCGCGTAGGGCCCCCAAAAGGCTAGAGGAAGAACTGACTACTAAACTACCAAAGCACTCATGCAAATATTCTTATGCAACGCGATGTGCTCATCGTCCAATCTGAGCTGTCAAGAAAACATGGCTACACTAACTAACGATAACATACACGCTCAAATTGCCTACACTACCTAGACAACACACCGCTTTTGTTGCACAAATACACTGCCGAATACTGTCAAACGAACTAATAGTCTATCGAAATCATCCAAGTTTCAGTAATAAAAAGCTTTGGCTGTTTAAAAACCCCAGTAATTTGTAGTAGTTTTTATGTCGCGGTAGCCTAAAAACCCAGGTGTCCTGTGTGTTTAGTTTTCCGCATTCTGTCCGTTCCGCTTACCTCTGCCATGATTACCTCCCTCCTCCTAAACCAGGCACCATCCTCCTCTCCGCTCCTTCCCTCTCTCTGCAGTGTCGGTATTCCCCAGCAGTACTAGAACACCGGTATCAGCAGCACTGAACCGTAGCACAGAGATGCAGCGAGTAAGGGAGCTATCGGTAGTCTATTCCCGAATAGGACAGACAAGCAGAATGCCGTGCTTCAGCCCCGTGCGTGGAACGGCAGTGGAATTCCGAAGGGACGTGTAGTCTGTTCCTTTTCAGGTGAAGTTCGCGAGACACGAGGCGGGCAGCA
>NW_024057747.1:0-5000 GCF_016432855.1 Salvelinus namaycush | reverse complement strand
GTCCTGGTAGTATAGTATAGTATAGTATAGTATAGTATAGTATAGCAGGATCTACAGTAGAGACCGTATAGTGGTCCTGGTAGTATAGTATAGTATAGTATAGTATAGTATAGTATAGTATAGTATAGTAGGATCTACAGTAGAGACAGGTTAGTGGTCCTGGTAGTATAGTATAGTATAGTATAGTATAGCAGGATCTACAGTAGAGACTGTATAGTGGTCCTGGTAGTATAGTATAGTATAGTATAGTAGGATCTACAGTAGAGGACCCTATAGTGGTCCTGGTAGTATAGTATAGTAGGATCTACAGTAGAGACTGTTTAGTGGTCCTGGTAGTATAGTATAGTATAGTATAGTATAGTATAGCAGGATCTACAGTAGAGACAGGTTAGTGGTCCTGGTAGTATAGTATAGTATAGTATAGTATAGTATAGCAGGATCTACAGTAGAGACCCTATAGTGGTCCTGGTAGTATAGTATAGTAGGATCTACAGTAGAGACCCTATAGTGGTCCTGGTAGTATAGTATAGTATAGTATAGTATAGTATAGCAGGATCTACAGTAGAGACCGTATAGTGGTCCTGGTAGTATAGTATAGTATAGTATAGTAGGATCTACAGTAGAGACCCTATAGTGGTCCTGGTAGTATAGTATAGTATAGTAGGATCTACAGTAGAGACCGTTTAGTGGTCCTGGTAGTATAGTATAGTATAGTATAGTATAGTATAGTATAGCAGGATCTACAGTAGAGACTGTATAGTGGTCCTGGTAGTATAGTATAGTATAGTATAGTATAGCAGGATCTACAGTAGAGACTGTATAGTGGTCCTGGTAGTATAGTATAGTATAGTATAGTATAGTATAGTATAGCAGGATCTACAGTAGAGACAGGTTAGTGGTCCTGGTAGTATAGTATAGTATAGTATAGTATAGTATAGTATAGTAGGATCTACAGTAGAGACCGTATAGTGGTCCTGGTAGTATAGTATAGTATAGTAGGATCTACAGTAGAGACTGTATAGTGGTCCTGGTAGTATATTATAGTATAGTATAGCAGGATCTACAGTAGAGACCGTATAGTGGTCCTGGTAGTATAGTATAGTATAGTATAGTATAGTATAGTATAGTATAGTAGGATCTACAGTAGAGACCGTATAGTGGTCCTGGTAGTATAGTATAGTAGGATCTACAGTAGAGACCCTATAGTGGTCCTGGTAGTATAGTATAGTATAGTAGGATCTACAGTAGAGACCGTTTAGTGGTCCTGGTAGTATAGTATAGTATAGTGTACTAGCCTGTTGGTGCAGCTGTCTCCTGTATTTGTCCTGTAGTGCAGGCTCTACAGTAGAGTCAGTGTGGTGGTCCTGGTAGTCACTCTCAGGGCTGGTTGTGGTGGAGGAGGGCTCTCTGCCTGGTTCTTTACCAGGTTTACCTCCAGGACGCTTGCCCACTACCACCACCTCCTCACGACACTTCTTCTTACTGCCCGGACGCTCCTGGAAGAGAGCACAGGAGGCTGCTGAGGGGAGGACGGCTCTTAATAACGGCCGGAACGGAGCAAATGGACTGGCATCAAACACCAGGAAACCATGGAAACCATGTGTCTGATCTATTTGATACCATTCCACTTACAGTGCATTCGGAAAGTATTCAGACCCCTTGACTTTTTCCACATTTTGTTACGTGACAGCCTTATTCTAAAATTGATTGAATATTTTCCCCCCCTAATCAATCTACACACAATACCCCATAATGACACATTTTTGCAAATGTATTACAAATAAAAAACTGATATCACATTTGTATAAGTATTCAGACCCTTTAAAATCAGTACTTTGTTTTAGCACCTTTGGCAGCGATTACAGCCTTGAGTCTTCTTGGGTATGACGCTACGAACTTGGCACACCTGTATTTGGGGAATATCGCCCATTTTTCTCTGCAGATCCTCTCAAGCTCTGTCAGGTTGGATGGGGAGCATCGCTGCATAGCTGTTTTCAGGTCTATCCAGAGATGTTTTATTGGGTTCAAGTCCGGGCTCTGGCTGGGCCACTCAAGGACATTCAGAGACTTGTCCCAAAGCCACTCCTGCGTTATCTTGGCTGTGTGTGTCACGTTCCTGACCTGTTTTTTTTGTATGTGTTTAGTTGGTCAGGGCGTGAGTTGGGGTGGGCATTCTATGTTTTGTGTTTCTATGTTTAGGTCAGGTGTAATTAGCCTTATATGGTTCTCAATCAGGGACAGGTGTTTGACGTTTCCTCTGATTGAGAACCATATAAAGGTAGGCTGTTCACACTGTTTGTTTGTGGGTGATTGTCTCCTGTGTCCGTATATGTTACCACACGGGACTGTATCGTTTGTTTGTAGTCTGTTCCTGTTCGTGAGTTCTTCGTGTATTTATGTAAGTTCCATGTTCAGGTCTGTCTACGTCGTTTTGTTATTTTGTAGTTTGTTGAAGTTATTTTGTGTTTCGTCGTTTGTTTAAATAAAACTTCATTATGTCAAACTATCACGCTGCGCTTTGGTCCAATCCCTACTCCTCCTCTTCTTCCGAAGAGGAGGAGGACAGCCGTTACAGTGTGCTTAGGGTTGTTGTCCTGTTGGAAGGTGAACCTTCGCCCCAGTCTGAGGTTCTGAGTGTTCTGGAGCAGGTTTTCATCAAGGATCTCTCTGTATTTTGCTCTGTTAATCTTTCCCTCAATCCTGACTAGTCTCCCAGTCCCTGCCGCTGAAAAACATCCCCACAGCATGATGCTGCCACCACCATGCTTCACCGTAGGGATGGTGCCATGTTTCCTCCAGACGTGATGCTTGGCATTCAGGCCAAAGAGTTCAATCTTGGTTTCATCAGACCAGAGAATCATGTTTCTCATGGTCTGAGAGTCTTTAGGTGTCTTTTGGCAAACTCCAAGCGGGCTGTCATGTGCCTTTTACGGAGGAGTGGCTATCGTTTGGCCACTATCATGACTCTCCTGGTTGAGGTTCCAAGGCCTCAGATCAGCTTGGCAAATGGCCGACGTTGACCAGACCCCTCTCATCACCCGCAGAAGAGGAGGGGGGGGGGGGGGGGGGGGGCAGTTTTGACACCTTAACACTCTGTAAATTAGGCAGGAGGGAAATCTCCCTCTTTCTCTTCAGTATTGGTAAAGAAATGTCCCTTTCGTCTACAGAATACTTTTTCCACCAAAACTATAACGTCCCAAAAAAGTGAATATTGGAATAATATTTCTTCAGATAGGAATGTTAAGAATGGTCAGTGGGGATCTAAAGAATAATCATGTCATATTGCTTTTCATTTTGTGATGTTATTAAAAACTGCATGAACCAAATACTGTAACTTAGGAACGAACCCCCTTTTGGCTGTCAAGTTTCCATCCAATACATTGTGAATATAATATGAAGAACGATGAAAATATTGTTGTTAAGATGGGAATGTGATTTTGTTTTTCTAATAAGATAATTGTTTTTCATGTCCTTTGCACATTAAATAGCCACGGCCTGAATGAGGTCAGAAGAGCGTATCAGTGTGATGGAACCACCCTTTCCGACCAGAGTGCTTAAAATGACTCCCTAAGAATTAACATACCAGACCAAAATACGTGAGACCGTGAACCACACGTTGAAATGGTTAGAAACTCAGAAACTCTCAACAAGAGGTGAAGAAAATTAACTTACCAGACCAGGACCCCGGCAGTCTGCAGCTGCGCGTGTAAAGTGAGTTTGGAACTTTGACTATCTACCCGAGGAAGAGAGGAGAAGTTCACCTCAGACAATCACTGGTGAATCATTGAAGCCACAGACAACTAATAAGGAGGACATTGTGACCTCTGGTGGACAATCAGAGCCTTACACCCCCGGGAGAGCCCACCAAAACAACTTTCAGAGAGGGCTTGATCCTGACCGAGATAGACGACGAACGAAGGCATTCAACACGTAAATGCATTCATTCTTTTCTTATCCCAAACGGGCGGTGGGTCATGTGCAAGGTATATGATTCATGTGAAAAGAGTCCTAGAACGTGTCCACGATAACTGTCCCTTTTCTCTCTTTCCCTCTCTCCATCTAACGTTATGTTATAGAGCGAGAGAGAGAGCGAGAGAGAGAAAGAGAAAGAGAGAGAGCGAGAAACAGAGAGAGAGAGAGCGAAAGAGAAAGCGAGAGAGAGAAAGAGAGAGAGCGAGAGAGTTAGAGAGAAAGAGAGAGAGCGAGAGAGAGTAAGAGAGAGTTAGAGAGAAGGAACCCAAGTGGGGAGAGAGAGATAAAGACAGACAGACAGACAGAAAGAGAGATAGACAGAGAGAGAGTGGGTGTGCTGGTAGTAGTGTCTTTGTGACTGTGATATTTCTGCCGTACGTTCTGTTCATAGTTGTTGGTGTACAGATGGACATGCCTCTAGCTGTGTGTGTGTGTGTGTGTGTGTGTGTGTGTGTGTGTGTGTGTGTGTGTGTGTGTGTGTGTGTGTGTGCGTGCCGCCTACATGCGTGTAGTGTGTGTGTGTGTGGCCGGTACAGGTGTCATAACTCACAACCTGGAACACAGTTTGAGAGCAGATGCACATTTTCACATAGTGTTCGGTACCATGGGCACCTGGTGACAAATAAACTGTTGCTCACCTATGACTCAACTAACCATCAGCGAGATGGAGAGAGATAGGAGGAGGGAGAGAGAGTGAGGAGAGAGAGAGGCAGACAGGCAAACAAACAGACAAACAGACAAGCAGACAGACAAGCAGACAGGCAGGCATACATACATACAAGCAGACAGACAGACAGACAGACAAACAGACAGGCAGACAGGCAGGCAGACATACATACAAGCAGACAAACAGACAAGCAGGCAGACAGGCAGGCAGTACAGACAGGCAGCAGACATACATACAAACAGACAAGCCAGACAGACAGGCAGGCATACATACATACAAGCAGACAAACAGACAGACAAGCAGACAGGCAGACAAACAAACAGGCAAGCAGGCAGACAGACAGCCAGACATACAGGCAGAC